>NC_054709.1:6416938-6489438 GCF_016097555.1 Gigantopelta aegis
ATGACGACATCCACATATTTGAATGACGTAATCAAAAACATTCCTTTTCGCAAGCCTCCTTGGTGTAGTAGGCGAATCTCTTGAGTAAACCTCGGTAGTATTTCGAGCTGGTGTCCACACACTTCGTCCCACCAAACGCCTTGAACGGAGGGCTCAAACCTATCCTCTGTAAACACAAACCATATCATAAAACTACAAAACTTTCAGTGTGTTTGTGTTTGTGTGTGTGTGAGAGAGAGAGAGAGAGAGAGAGAGAGAGAGAGAGAGAGAGAGAGAGAGAGAGAGAGAGAGAGAGAGAGAGAGAGAGAGAGAGAGAGAGAGAGAGAGAGAGAGAGAGAGAGAGAGAGAGAGAGAGAGAGAGAGAGAGAGAGAGACCGTTAAGATGGATCCACATACAACGACCTTAGATATGCCAGTCGTGGAACACTAGCTGGAACAAGAAATAGCCCAATGGGCCCACCAACGAGGATCGATCCTAGACCGGCCGCGCATAAGGCGAACGCTTACTATTGTGCTACGTGGAATGAATACTTACAACTACTTTGGAAATCTGTATTTCCGTGGAACAGTTGGCGCCAACAACGAAACCTTTAGACAGTGGCAAGGGTACCTGGTCGTGGTCATGTAGAACAATCTGTAAAAACAACTTACATGCATCACCATCAGGACCAGATCCAGGGGAGGGGTTGAGGGGAGGTGAGGTCAGGACCTATCCCTGCTTACGAAGTAATAATTATACTAAGGGGGTACACTTTTTAATAGAATTATATTCTTTGGCTGCAATAGTGGTATGAATAAAAGTTTGTTTTGTTTAACGACACCACTAGAGCACATTGATTTATTAATCATCGATTAATGAAAGTCTTAAAGAGGAAACCCGCTACATTGTGTTTCATTAGTATGGATCAAGCGATCATTTATATGCACTATCGCACATACAAGATAGCACATACCACGGCCTTTGATCCTAGACCGAAGGTAATAATTAGAGAAAACAGATGTACTCTTTTCAATTGAACTATATTTACTGGCTGCCAGAGCCGGTTTATCCAAGTAGCACATATAGCACTGTTATTTGTGCTACAGGCCCCGCGGATCCTTAAACTGGCTGTGCTGGCTTCAAAAGTGGTGTGATAGCTTAAACAGGTCAGGTCAGAGTGTTTAGCGTGCACATTCAGAACAAACTGTTGTAGCGTACGCCTGTCCTGGGCACAGGTGTCGGCCTCGGCCGGCTCCTCCATTCAGGACAGGAAAAGGGTGGGATGGATTGGAGAGGCGGTGGGGGGGGGGGGGGGGGGGGGGGGGGGGGGGGGGGGGGGGGGGCGGAGGGGGGGTGGGACCGCTTGCACTGACAGGTGCAAGGAAGCACCAGCAGTCCGACCGGGGCTGGTAACAGGCGGAGGGTGGTATGGTGCTATGAATTTGGAAAGTCCCGTAGGATCAAGCCAAAGAGAAAGGGTGCGCAATTTTGTGAAGGAAATTAGGCGCAATTTTGAACGGTCCGCCAAAAAGTGAAAAAGGGAGCTACATATAGTTTTGGAAGATTAGTAGCTCGTTAAGTGGACCTAGTTGGTGTTAACTTGTCTCCCGAGGTTGCCCATAGGGGCCCTTAAAGGGGCCTGATCTGTTCAGATCATGGCATAACAACCCAGGGGAGACTCGTGGCTTGAACTGAGTACATTACCTTAAATCCGTCGAACTGGTAAAGTCTGAAGGGCACCTCGCCTTTATCCGTCGTTACCAAGGCGTTCAGCCCCCTGAGCGCGTTCCCCACGGCATTTAACTTCCGCCCTTGTTTGTTGCGCGCCAGCTTACGTGTATCGATGGTAAAACACACTCCCATTTCCGTGATGCTTGTTTTCATCGCAACGGAACAATTCTCCCAGTAGTAATCTCCGTAGGCGCAGCTCAGTCCCGTGCCGTGAATCATCGTGTTCACGTTGCCCAGCAACGAATTCACTAAATCTTCCGCGCTCCGGTTGGTATCTGGCACTTTTTCCTTTTTCACCAGCTTGTCCAATATTCGATTCCCGACCAGGTGGAAAATGCCGGAGATCTCCGTTAAATAGGGCATGTACATCTGAGTCTTTTTGTCCAGCCTCTCTATGAAGTCCTTGTTGAAGACGTTGAGGTCGCAGATGGTGATGGCGGGGAAGTCCTCCTCGTCGACGTAGGCCACGTTGACGCTGGTGACGGTAGGGTAGTTGTAGAAGTCGGACATCTGGCCGTATATCACAGTGACCAGCAGTACTCCCATGAGCACCACAACGAAACACCAGAAGATACTGTAATGTAGAAAATAGGCAGTAGACAGAGAGGAACAGAAGATTACGCACACACACACACACACACACACACACCACACACACACACAGAGAGAGAGAGAGAGAGAGGGGGGGGGGGGGGGGGGTGGGTGAGATAGAGTGATATAGGATTAGAGAGAGGGGGGGGGGGGGGGGAGCGAGAGACAGACAAACAGACAGACAGAAAGAGACAGAGAGAGCGAATGAGAGACCGAGACAGAAAGGATTTGCTATTGTTTGATCTATATAGGCTTAAATTTGTTGACAAACGAACCTGGATGCAGGAAATGACGACATCCACAGATTTGAGAGAGAAAGAGGGAGGGAGGGAGAGAAAGTTAGAGAGAGAGAGAGAGAGAGAGAGAGAGAGAGAGAGAGAGAGAGAGAGAGAGAGAGAGAGAGAGAGAGAGAGAGAGATTGAGTGGGAGAAAGAGAGGACACTGTACAGACAGACAGACATATAAATTTGGTCATATCACATTATCAACACAACGAAACAGACGATAATGTAATACTAGTAACTAGTAGTATATAAATTAAAATTAGATAGAGAGAAATACAGCCAGACGGCCAGACACAGGCAAATAGCTGGCAATATATCACAGCAACCAGACCCTGTGCTTATAAGACTTGTAGAGTCTAAACTCAAGACATTGATAACGTCGGAGACTTTGTCATGGCATTGTCATACAAAATACGTGCATTTGACGTCTTTATATATATATTTGAGTATAGATTCTAAAGTTTTATAAGCATTGGGGCAGAGAAACGTGACTGTGCTTCGCAAGAAAACACCGGAAGATACCGCTAGAGCACACTGATGAATTAATCATCGTTAGTTGAATGTGAAGCATTTATTATTGTGATAAATAATCTTTCAGAAGATACTCGTTACGATGTAACACAAGAAACAAGGACTCTTTTGTGAGTATTGTCCTACTGGCAGGACAGAGCATACCACGGCCTTTCGTGCAGAAATACAGATGTCCATCACAAGAAAATGATCGAAGATACAACAATACATGTATACATAAAGTAAGAAACTTATGGATAAAAAGGCAGACAAAGACATATTAATAGATGGATATAGACGTTCAGTTCAGTTCAGTTCATTTCAAGCAATTTCACTAAACGTTAACACGCGAACACTCTGAAAGGAACATGTAATCTATTTGTGTGTGTGTGTGTGTGTGTGTGTGTGTGTGTGTTGTGTGTGTGTGTGTGTGAATTACGCCAAGATGCATGGACCAGTTCTAATGGAGTTCTATTACTAAATCCGTCTCCATAAGGACTGATGCAATTTCTTATCGTTTTTGTCGACCAGACTGCGACATGTGTGAATTTCTATAGCTCTAGTAATCACTGCTATTACTGCGCAAGTCCGTAATAGGTAGGGATATAAAGGATAACTAAATGAAAATGTAGCCAGTGACAAAAACGAATCGAAACGAAAAAAAAAAAAGACATCCAATATCTGCTATCTTTTAATAATGGAAATGCAATTTTCTGCATAAAAAGTAATCTTTAGTGCTGGTACAAAATAATCAATATACTCGCAGAAAAGATTTAAATAATATGGGATTATTTGCATAAAAAGTTGCTAGGTACCAATCAAGAATTAAATAAGAACATAACGTTTTGGCGCCTTTCGGCCATTTCAAGCTAGGCAAGAAGCATTTACAAATTGAAAGCACAACAGTAATGTGTGCGTTTACTGCCCCCCCCCCCCCCCCCCCATCCCCATCCTTCTGGGTAAGGTCATTCAACCGTTAAAGCCAGAACCCCCCCATCCCCATCCTTCTGGATAAGGTCATTCAACCGTTAAAGCCAGACCCCCCCATCCCCATCCTTGTGGGTAAGGTCATTCAACCGTTAAAGCCAGAAACACACATCCCCCCCCCATCGTTGAAAATGTTATTTCAATATAACTTTATCTGTTAGGGAACATATGACTGTATAGTATGTTAGTGCAAACGGTTTATTCACGGTCTCGCTTCATAAACGGACTTAAAGCTTTGCATTTACCATAGTTTGACACCAAATAGCTGATGTATGTTTCGTGCTGGTGTGTCGTCAAACATTCATTCATTCATTCATTCACTCATTCATCCATCCATTTATGAATTATTCTCCCAAGACATAGATGGTCCATACCATAGGTTCCTTAACATAACACGGGACATTGTCTTAGAGAGGAAACCCGCTACATTATTTAACAAGTAGCTATGGATATTTTATATGCACCATCCCACAGACTGGATAGCACACACCACGGCCTTTGAAAATGCCAGTCGTGGGGCACTGGCTAGAACCAGAAATAGCCCAATGGGCCCACCTGGCAAGAATCGATCCTAGGTCGACCACGCAACAAGCGAGCGCTTTACCACTGGGCCCTATTCCCGCCCTAGAACATAACAGAATAGGACAGAACAAAATAGAACAGCACAGCACAGCACAGCACAGCACAGAATAACACAGCACAGCACAGCACAGCACAGCACAGCATAGAATAGCACAGAATAGCATAGCACAGCACAGCACAGCACAACACAGCACAGCACAGAATAACACAGCACAGCACAGCACAGAATAGCACAGAATAGCACAGCACAGCACGGCACGGCACAGCACAGCACAGCACAGCACAGCACAGCACAGCACAGCACAGAATAGCATAGCACAGCACAGCACAGGACAGCACAGCACAGCACAGAATAGCACAGAACAGCACATAATAGCACAGCACAGCACAGAATAGCACAGAACAGCACAGCACAGAATAGCACAGCACAGCACAGCGCAGCACAACACAGCACATAATAGCACAGAATAGCACAGCACAGCACAGAATAGCACAGCACAGCACAGCACAGCACAGAATAGCATAGCACAGAATAGCACAGAACAGCACAGAATAGCACAGCACAGCACAGCACAGCACATAATAGCACAGAACAGCACAGCACAGAATAGCATAGCACAGTTCAGCATAAAAGAAAAGAAAAGAACATAAAATAAAATAAAATTAAATTAAATTAAATTAAATTAAATTAAATTAAAAACCAATATCGCGGAAAAGTGACCAATGCTGTTCCACTGCTGGACGGTTTAACGACTCAAACAGGCTAGGGTAACAGGATACTGTACGTAACCCATAAAGTGTCCTGTCTACGTTATGAGGCGTCCGTCTTCTGAGCCGTAACCTCATAAAGAGTCAATCGAGGATTTGAACGGCGGAGAAAGCAGAGACACATCTTCGAAAAACAGATAATTCTCAATTAAATGTAACATAAAGCAAAGCGCTATCTCATACTGATCCATGAATAAACTGATATCGCCCATCTTTCCTCCTTATATATTCAAATGACGTAATTTCAGATGCGTATCTTGACGTCTAAAACCGCACAGAATGCCTTGAAATCAACTCCAAATTAACCGGTGCAGTACAGATTCACCATTATGACACTACACCAATTTCATCATTTAGGGCAGATCTTGGGGTGAGTGTCGTGGGTGCGCTCGCCCACCACTCGAACTCCTAATGAGGTTTAATGTTTGGGCCGTTGGGTGTTTTCCGGATATATTTTTAAACGACACGCATATGCACGCACGCACGCACGCATACACATACACACACGCACGCACGCATATGCGCGCACACACACACACTTAGAGAGACACACACATACATACATACATATATACATAGGTTCGAGTCCCCGCAACGGCATGAGACAAATTGTGAGGTCATAAAGGATTTAGTTATCCCCTGCGCCAGTGCGTTAATATCTGTCTATGTTCTATTCAAACCCATACACACATACATACATACACACACGCACACACCACAGACACACACACACACACACACACACCACACACACACACACACACACACACAGAGTAGATAGCTATATATACATACATACTTGCCTGTGCCAGATTTTCCCAGACTCATGTGCGTTAAAGGGACAGACCCTAGTTCCAACCCGTGAAAATTAACACTAAGTTTAGTTAATCTACAAATCTGTAACACATTAGGATAAAGTTACAACTGAGTGAAACATGAGTCTGTGACTTTTAAATGGTGAAATACCTTCTAAAAATAGACTAAAACTCGACTCCATAACTGTCACTTCTGAGACACACGTGCGTTTTTAAAAATATGTGAAATGCATTTTGTGATATTAAAAACACTAGGATGACCAAAAACACTTCGAATGTACGGAAATTGATAATCTAAACCATAAAATCTAAGTATAGTATGATTTCAGTTATCAAAAACGGCTATAATAGTAAAACATATGCATTAGTGTTTAAAAACTAGGGTATGTCCCTTTAATGGTCGACCACGTGGTTTTTAGGTCCCACATATATCATCGGTTGACGGAACATTGTTTCTAAGAAACTTCCCGGTGGCCTAACGATTATTGTGATAGTCTCTGAACTATGAAAAAAACTTATATCATGGGTTCGATTCGCAGCAAAGGCATGAGAGACAATTTAAGGCCAAAAGGGATGTTTATCCCCTGTGCCAGTGCGTTTATATCTATGTATGCACTCATCAAACCCGACACACATACAATATATAGATATCCATCTACACATACATTAGTGCATGCATGCTTACAGACAGATATAAAGACATACATTTATTTCGCTTCTGTACATAGAGATGGACAGTTCTAGATGTAATAAAACAAAAGCTGGACTATAGTAACCGAAAACTGTCCGATATGAACCGATTTATGATTAACATTAACCGACTTCCCTTGCCAAGTCTGGGGTCCGGTTCAGTGTTGACATCATCAAGTTAATTATGTCTTAGTTAATGTGCGCATCAAAAACACACAGGCCGAGTTTCAGACAGGGGCGGATTTTAGAGGAGGGTGAACGACACCCTACCAGCACCGGCACCTTGTTTGTTTGTTTGTTTGTTTGTTTGTTTGTGTTTTTTGCAGCTAGCAACTACCAGCTTGATAGCTGTTGTCCTTTGCTAAAATTTGTATTTCATTTGACACCTGACCTGTCTATTCTGTCTCTGGAATCACTAATCACGGCCATATCTACCTGATGGAGGGGAGGGGGAGGTGGAGGGAAGGGAGGGGAGGAGAGTAGTGGAGGGAGGGAATGGGGAGGGTTATAAAACCAAAACAAGGACACAGTGATATGATCGTCTCACGATCGTCCCCCCCAAACCCCCCCCCCCAAAAAAAAAAAAAACCCACTTTTAAATTAAAATATAGGGGGCAACTATTTTTGCACCCCAACTATGCACAGTCCTTCATATCCACGCTTGCTAGCTAAACGTTAATGAGAGAAGGAGTGGTAACATATTTTTTATCTATAAAAATAAACTAAACAAAAACAACAAATAAAACAAAAACAAACAACAAAACCCGTCAGACCTAAAAAAAAAAAAAAAAAAATAATAATAACGGTTATGATCTTGAGGCGCGGTATGCGGGAAGGGCAGTTATCTTACCGAAAGTTAGACCGACAGTTAGAAATGCTGATAAAATATAATTTGGACAAATGTTATCCCATTTTGACAGTGAAAATCCGAAAACAAAAATACCCCTGAAAGTTCACTTACTGTCTTTCGAAGAGAGACTGTAAGTAATGTTCTCTGACTGTCCTGTTTACTCACTTAACCCCCCCCCCCTTACCGCCCCCCCCCCCCCCCCCCCCCGCCAGCCCCCCCCCCCCCCCCCCTCCCCCCCCCTCCCCCCCCCATCCCCCCCGCCCCCCCATCCCCCCCCCCCCCCCCCCCCCCCCCCCGATGTATTTTAGGTCAGATACGGCCCTGCAACATTATCGACTGAAATTCGATCGGGCCATCACTTACGAAATAAACCTCCGCTTGCTGATGCCTGCAAGGAAGTGTAAAATTTGGTAAATTGGTCCATGAAATATTTATTTACCCATAATCTCAGTTTTCATTGATGATGATTCGGCGTGACAATGTCAAAACCTAACACACTGGGTGAAACCAAGACTGGGAGTTATGCTGAGACGATTTGGAAAGTCATAACTCATCCAGTCAACGGTATGATGCAAAATCGTCATGAGCTAGAAACAGACGGGATTTAATGCGTAGACCACTTAGTGGATCTCTCACGGTTTTGACTACCGTAGATAGCCTCCATCTCTCTCTCTCTCTCTCTCTCTCTCTCTCTCTCTCTCTCTCTCTCTCTCTCTCTCTCTCTCTCTCTCTCTCTCTCTCTCTCTCTCTCTCTCTCTCTCTCTCCCTCCCTCCCTCCCTCCCTCCTCTCTCTCTCTCTCTCTCTCTCTCTCTCTCTCTCTCTCTCTCTCTCTCTCTCTCTCTCTCTCTCTCTCTCTCTATGTGCCCACCTGTCTCTTTCTGTCTCTCTATCTCAGTATGTCTCTCTATATCTTCTCTCTCTGTTTGTCTCTATATATCTTCTCTCTTCTCTCTCTGTCTGTCTCTATATTTCTTCTCCCTCTCTGTCTCTCTCCATATTCTCTTTTATCTCTCTTTCTCGCTTTCCCAGTCTCTCTCTCTCCATCCCTCTCTCCATCTCTCTCTCTCTCTCTCTCTCTCTCTCTCTCCTCTCCTCTCTCTCTCTCTCTCTCTCTCTCTCTCTCTCTATGTGCGTGCGCGCGTGAGTCTATTTAACCCTCTCCGTCTCACGTTCTCCACTATATGATCGATGCTAAATGAAACGTGATCGATTTATCTGCAGAAAATATATATGTTGGTCGGGTGTTTGTGTTCATGTGCATATAAAAAAAGATATTAACTTGTTATTAAAGGTAAACCTAGCGATTAGTTGGGAACACGACAATAGGTACACGTTGCTTATAATTCAAATCTTTGTTATGTTCATATTATTCTAACCGATAAAGTTAATCGGTTTCTGCAAACCGATTACAAGCGATGATCGATGACAAATGATACAATTCCAACCGATTTCCAGTCAGATTAATGTTTCATGATACAAAATGGTGTGTTTTTTTTGCTATGGGAATATACATATAACACACTTCTCCTTGCTGCAATTAGAACAAGATTACGTGAAGTGGTGGGTTTCTTCTTTAAAATTCTAAACCATAGATCATAACGATCATACGTGTGACATCTAAAATCCACTGTCCTTTCTTTCTTTCTTTCTTTGACATATTATTTCTTTTCTTTTTTTTTCTTTCCTTTTTCTTCTGTTGTTTCTTTTCTTTTCGTTTCTGGAAAATGTTTCGTTTCCTATTCAATAAAACGCCAGAGGCAATCTGTGTATCATGTCTTGTGGTTTTATTTTCATTATTTGTTTTCTTCCTTTATGTATTTCTTTGACATATAATTTCTTTTATTTTTTCTTTCCTTTTTTCTTTGTTATTTTGTTCTGTTTGTTTTTTGTCTTTTCCTTTCTTATTTTCCTTATTTTCTGCTTTCCTTCCTTAATTGAAAGAAATAAGGGGAAACAGTTTCGTTTCCAGTCAATAAAATAGTAGTGACAATCTGTGTGTCATGTCTTGTGGCTTATTTGTTTCGTTTCTTGGTTAACGGTCTATTTTTATGGACACTTTTTACGACAGGGTGATGCTGTGTATGGATTTCAATCTAACACTTGCGAAAGATCTGTAGATTATCGCCGACTGTTCGCCCATTGTAATACCAGCTCTCGAAACAGTGTACTTAAGCCTTAATTTAGACAAGGCAATACAAAGAGAATAAGGTTTTCTCATGCTGCCTGTGTTAGCGGCTTCACATTAAGTTAGGAAGGCGCAATTATCAAAATATATCAAGCGATTTACAGTTGATGAACACAACAAAATATATCAAGCGATTTACAGTTGATGAACACAACAAAATATATCAAGCGATTTACAGTTGATGAACACAACACAATCATAACGTAAATCATCACACTGAAACCCTGGTAAGTTGAACATTATATCAAATTAAAAGAAAGGGATGTTTTTTTAAATGACTCCCTTGCGCATTTTAACCAGCAATTAACGTGTAAAACATAGGGTAAATGTCGTTGAAAACCTGCATTTCTAGTAAGTTGAGCATTATATCAAATTAAAAGAAAGGGATGTTTTTTAAATGACTCCCTTGCGCATTTTAACCAGCAATTAACGTGTAAAACATAGGGTAAATGTCGTTGAAAACCTGCATTTCTAGTAAGTTGAACATTATATCAAATTAAAAGAAAGGGATGTTTTCCAAATGACTCCCGTGCGTAGTTTAATCAGCAATTAAAGTGTAAAACATAAGGTGAACATCATACTTCGTTCAGTAAAGTTAGAAAAGAAACCCACATACACAAAATACAGACAAACCCCCCCCCCCCCCAAAAAAAAAAAAAAAAAAAAAAAAAAACCCAACAACAACACGTGGTCAATGTAACCTAACCTTTAGATTTAATTTAAAAATACAGTATGTAAAATACATATAGAAAATGAAAGAAATGCCCTTTAACCGTAATTAACGCGAGAAAGAAAGGAGACCTGCTTCCGCCACTTAGGCTACTCATACCGAAAAATAAGTAAAGGATCGTCTATGCACTTTTCTATAGTCCCTGACCTTATTCCATGATCAATCTTAGCGCTAAGATCACCTTAAAGGGACATCCCTGAGTTTGCTGCATTGTAAGATGTTTCCGACTAATACAACATGTCTACGATTAAACTTGCACGCTAAATATATTTTCTTGTTTAGAATATCAGTGTCTGTATAATCAATGTGTTTCTGGTCATCTCAATATTTGTAAGAAGCCCAAACTGGATTTTGTCTTTAAATAATTTCGTACGTACGATAACATATTTTAGGAAATAAAATGAAATTTAACCTAATACAAATATTAGAACGATCGGAAACTCGTTTAATATACAGCCACTAATATTTTATGCAGAAAAAAATATTTGATATGTAATTACAATAGTTAAAAAGTCTCTGTTAGTCGATAACATCTTAAACATTGCAGCAAACTCAGGAATGTCCCTTTAAATACTCGCTTCGTGGAATTATGTACAGGAAGATTAGAATATATTAATCGTTTCCAGGTTTCCTGTGTGCGCTATTTTTAATGGCCAAAATTCAAAATGACCACCATTTTGGTAATTTTGATTTATCTGGCACAGACTGCAACTACATAACATATTTCAGTTCATTCATGATTATTTTTTAAATAAAATCTAACAGATTAATGCATATAATACAGCTACCAGAACTGGTATATCAAAGGCAGTGGTATGTGCTGCCCTGTATGTGGGAACATGTATAATATATAAAAGATTCCTTGCTGCTAATGAAAATGTGTGGTGTGTTTCTTTAGAAGACTATGTGTCATACTTGCCGAATATTTGACATCCAGCAGCCGATGATAAATAAACCAATGTGCTCTAGTGGTGTTGTTAAACAAAACACAATAGTTAGGTTCAGAAATAAAGGAGAGACAGATGAGAACAATTTTAATTATTGATGTTTTTTGTTTGTTTTTGTTTGCATTCTCATGGATTAATAGGCAGGATAGTACGTACCACGGATCATGTAATTCGTCTACAGGAGGACTGTCCTACCCACAGTCTACTATTGTTTCTGTTGGAAGACTGCCACACCCAGTCCCCAAACATTTAAAACATGTTAAAACTTAAACAAGACATTTAGTTTGGCGACTTATCTGCAGACATATGATTTTAGAATTAATTGTTACTGTACAACCTAGTTCAGACCATTAAACACTTAAAATAGAAACACACAACAAATTACACGCACATATTCACACACACACACACACACACACACACACACACACACACACACACACACACACACACACACAAATAAACACACGCATGCACGTACGCACGCACGCACTACAACAAAAACAACAATTACAATCCAACAAATTAAAACAGACAAAACAAATTATTATTTGACATGCTATTTTTGTTTTGCTACTTTTATTATGTACAAACTTGTCAAAAAATAGCCGTAATTTGATATATTATTTAAGATATATTTGTATATTTGATATAATATTATTTATGTTCATTACTGGGTTGTTAAACAATTTTATTTCAGTTCATGAAATCATGTATTGTGTTCTTATTTCAGTACACCAAAGATATGATAATTTACAGTTCATTTACTTTTAAAATAACGAATTCTGGTAATTATTTCAGTTCAATGGAGACTTTTGAAATAACTTTTATTTTATCTGTTATTTCAAATGGGTTTTTCCCTATTTATTTCAGGCTTTTAAATATAACTCTTATTTTTAAGAATCAGTTCAGATCATTAAAATGTTTGAAAACTAACTTATTTTTGTTATTTCAGATAATAAGTGACAGATAAAAATAGATACTGTTTTAATAGGTTATTTCAGTTCATGCAAAAATAACTCTTATTTTATCTTATATCATCACTGTTGTGAGAGTGATAGTGCATGTCATCGCCGCTGCATTTATTCTGATTAATGAGCACGGTCTTGTGCTAGTTTTGATTTAGTAAACTAGTGTGCGAGTGGCAGTCCTCTTTGTGGCGGTGCAAGAAAGATGAAATCTCCAATAAAAGATCTCCGCGGGAGTGACTTTCCTCTTATGCACGAGGCGCTAGATTCATGAAATCGACCACTATTTTGCAAAATGCACATTGGACTATTCACAGTATACAAATGTGGCCCTGACCATGTATTACAGTGTTGTAGTTCTGGCTTAGTGCTTATAACACTTTCAGAGTCTAGACTTGATACTCTAATAGAGTCTGAGACAGTAATGTCATGACTACGCCATAGAAATTGCATGCGTGTGACGTCAGTAAAGATTAAGTCTGGACTCTAAACGTTTTATAAGCATGGGCCCGGATGTACGTATTTCAGTTCATTACATACATGGAATCATGATCCTTCTTTTGATTTTTTGTTTTCGTTTATTACAGACTAAGAAAAATAGAATTACGAATACGAATACGAATATGAACACGAATACGAATACGAATATGTTTATTTCGGTTACCAACAATAGCAGTTATATCAGTGCATAACAGACTCGAGAAAAGCGGCTCTGCAGACTAGATAAAAATGTCATTATATCATAACCATTTATTGCGAGCATGCGGCACAGAACGAATACAATAATTTGATTACGACGTCATGTCAACTACATCGGCCTCCCATTAACTCGTCATCTCCGTATTGTCGTACAAATCCGCTCTATTAGCGTCACAAGTGCCATGGACATCAAATTTTCTTTCCCCTGTCTGCCAATCCCCCATTCATCGTAAATGTGTTCAGCTCAACATTGATCACCGCAGACCATTAGTACGTCGTACTATACCCAAGGGAGAAGCCGCGCATAAATCTCTAATTTAGCGCAATACATTCAGGTTTGTGAGACAGAAAACGAGAAAGTGCTTGTGGCACGTTTAGTGAGTGATTTTCCCTAACAGTGGGGCGCCGGTAGCGTCTTTGTTTAGTAGAACTGCACGCATCCTGGTCTTTAAAACAGCATTTCTGTGTGGTTTTTTAGTTGGAAGATTCCGAGTGGTTATATCATTGCGTCAAGATTCTTTAGTACTGCATCCTCGCCACCTCTCGTAACCCATTGTTATTGTAGGCTAGGTCCGGTGCTGGCCAAGGACAATCCGCCCTGACAGCATTGATATGACGTATTTTGGTATTTCCAAGTTACGTTGTCAAGGTAATGCTTGGAGTAACAAAACAATTTTTAAACCCCACCTACCCCCCCCACCCCCCACCCCAAACAAAAAAACCACCCGAAACCAAAACCAAAAAACCCCACCACACACAACACACACATACACACACACACACACACACACACGTAACCAATATAACCAATCACAGGACTTGTGGTGTTAACTGCTGTATAAAAAATTGGGTGCACCTCGAACTTTGACCCAGCCAGAAGTTATTTGGTTTAGTACTACGTACATATAAATATTATAAAGTGTTCCCGCCAAATTTTGATTTTTTTTAAAAACTTTAAATGTACTTGTATAGACATGACCGAAGTAGGTATATTGAGGTTTTAAATATGGGCTAGCATTAATTACTGGTAGGCGTTCTCGTTGAGTCTAAAATCTGACCAATCATGATGAATTCCTAGAACAGTATGAAAATAATGACAGAATTCTAGGCCACACTTTAAAGTTGTTTTGAGTCAATAAGTGCTGCTAATACGTTGTTTTGAGTAAATGTTTTTGTTTAGTTTAACGACACCACTAGAGTACATTGATTTATTAGTCATCGGCTATTGGATGTCAAACATAGGTCATTATGACAAAGTCATAGAGATGACTCAAATCAGACAAGGATCCAGGACTTTTTTCAAGGTCCAGGGGGAGGTCATATTCGACCCCCCCCCCCCCCCCCCCCCCCCCCCCCCCCCCCCCCCCCAGGTCCAGCTCACCTGAGGTCGATATTGTATAGTATAGTTTATTACCTTTAAGCCTTCTGGCTCATAGGCATACATTTTTATATACAAATCAATAACATTTGACAAGTGGTGCATAATTGGAGGACGGACAATTAAATATGTTGAGAACGTAAACATAATGCATTTTTAAGATATTTACCAATATTACGTAATTCTTTTCTGTTTTGAACAGACAATAATTGCACAAGTTTAAACACAGATGGTTTGCGTCAGTAGTATTTCTTAAAGGGACATTCCTGAGTTTGCTGCATTGTAAAATGTTTCTGACTAATAAAATATTTCTACGATTAAACTTACATATTAAATATATTTTCTTGTTTTGAATATTAGTATCTGTATATTCATTGTGTTTTTGGTCGTCTTAATATTTGTAAGAAGCCCAAACTGGATTTAGTTTTTTAGGAAATATAATGAAAATTAACCTAGTATAAATATTAGAACGATCAGAAACACGTTTAATATACAGCCACTGATATTCTAAACAAGAAAATATATTTAATATGTAAGTTTAATCGTAGAAATATTTTATTAGTCAATAACATCTTAAAACATTGCAGCAAACTCAGGAATGTCCCTTTAATATATATTGAAAGTAATTGCATGTACAATGTACATCGCAAAATAAAGTGATATTCATCCTCTATATCATTCTGATTATACATCTGACATTTCCGTTGCGACCTTTCAATACCATAATATCTACCTTGTTCGAAAACGAACTGGTGAGAAGAAACACGAAATTTTGTTATACGGGTAGTGTAGCAATCTGGCAATGATATTCTAAGGTAGTACAACAAAACTACGTAAACCAGAGCTGTATATTAGCGGTGAATGTGCTTTAGAATAAGTAGTACCCCCCCCCCCCCTTCTCCCCGAACATTTTGTGTCGTAAGCAGAAGGGGTGGCAATCTAATTAAAATTAGCTCCACTATTACATGTGGATCTAACAGCAGCCCGTTGGAGCTCATGTCCAACTGACCTTTCATTCGACCAATCAAAACTTTACTTGCAAAATCATGCCAGTGATTTGAAAAGAATTTGAAAACATTCGGGATTATGCCGAGGGTATACGAAATGATTCGGGTGAATTACGAAGTATGCCGGAAACAAATTGCAATATAAAATTTTATATAAAATTCGTTTCAAGACGAAACAAAAAACCGTGATGGTATTGTTATAAAATCTGTTTATACTAGTATACAATCCAGAGTTTATTACAACACTTTTCTCCCTGTTTTGTCAATGTTGAAATAGACTAACAAGTTCGCCTATTGCATAAATAGTTTCGCCCGATAATTTTTGAATTTGTATGCTCCCGAATAACTCTATAAAAGGCGAAGTGTAGTTGGTCGATATTAAAATTGTTATTTATAGATGAAATGTCACCTGGACAAGGGAGTCCACGCAATGCTTTTAGATATACTGGTAGACCCAGTAGAGCTCATTTTAATCAGATTGGAGGGGTGGGTATCCAGACGCCCTGTGTAACCCCTTCCCTCGGATCCGCGCCTGAAAATATCAGTTATACGGACACTGTATATCGGTCCTGGGACGAAAACTCTTAAGTTCGAGTTCTCAAATTTCATATAATGTTGAGTTGATTTTTTGTCTTCATATCCAATAGGGGTTCAAGCACGCTGACATGGGCACATGCCTCAGCTATTTGGACTATGCCTGAGGTAATGGCTAGTAGTACTAGGTCTTGTTAGTGGTTAGTGAGAGAGGGAGACCTACTGACCTAACATCCCATTAAAATCCACACTAGGGATCAGTCAGTGCATTAATCACTAATTTCAAACTATTTCGTGGGGAGGGATTTATTTCAGTCGGTTGAGTGTTCGCTTGAGGTGCTTGCGTCGCAGGATCGAACCATCGCGGTGGATCCATTTAACTGATTTGGGGCGGGTATTTTTCGTTCCAACCAGTACACCACAACTGGTGAAAAATCGTAGAATGTGCCATACTGTCTGTGGGATGGTGTATATAAAAAAATCCCGTTCTACTAATGGAAAACAAATGTAACGGGTTTCTCTCTAAGACGTGTAAGAATTATCAAATGTGCTCTAGTGGTTCGCTAAACAAAAGAAACTTTATCTTTATACATTTTCATTCATAAATTGAACCTGGTCGATTTTGACATTCATGGAAGTAAATGTTGCGGGTTTCCTCTTTAAGACTACAAAATTACCAAATGTTTGACATCCAGTAGTCGACGGTTAAATACATCAGTATGCTCTAGTGGTGTCGTTAAACAAAACAAACGTTTTCATATGCATGACATATATACAAAGAATACAAAGCAAACCCATGGGTGCGTTCAGTCAACCGCTTGTCGCTAACTTCCGCTAGACTGGTTTATGCGCTTCACGTTAAACCAAATGGTCACGTCGGGAACCAATCAAATAGTTCGTGAACGTTAGGGAAACGTTCGCTAGCTGAATTATGCCAGGCAACATAGATAGCTGAAGCAGTTGGCACAGTTTTTGAACCTCAAGTCTAACTGAATTAACAACACGAAAATAAACTGAAAACCATCATAAATAATGTTGGGATGATTTCCCAACAGAGAAAGGTAATCACATTTGATTGGAGGACGGCGTTATGTTTTTATCTGATGTCGTTTTCCCTTGTTGTGAATGTGTTTGTTTGTTTGTTAATGACACTAACTGCTGTGTATGCATGCATGTTCGCCTTTGTAGGTCAAAGTTCAAAGAGCATCTACCTTTTAATAGCACATAGCTACATTAGTAATACCACCAGTCCTGCCATCTCTCTGGCATGTGAAGCGGAGTTGTGGGGTACAAGGGGGGTATGTGCCCCCTTCTTGATTCAGTAGCAGCAGTGTTGGTTGATATTATAAGTTGTAGAAGTATCACGAGGGGTATATGGCTTTTTATGTACCCTGTATGTGTTCTTTTACCCCGAGCCGAAGGCGAGGGGGTAAAAGAGCTCACAGAGGGTACATAAAAAGCCATATACCCCGAGAGTAGTTCATCAAGATTAACTTTGTGTACAAGTAAAAGTTAATCCTGGGGACGAACAACGCCATTAGCGGTCAAACTAAAAGAAAAACGACTGTCATCACGTTTCCCCACCCAAATCGTGTACTACTTATGTTTTAGTTATTTTTAGAGAAATTAATGAACTTTCTTTTTTCTATTTTTTTTTTTTTCTATTTAAAAAAAAAAAAAAAAAAAAAAAAAAAAATATATATATATATATATATACTCTTCAAAAAAAGAAACGCAAAAGGGTACAAATGGGTTATAACTCCGATTTTATGTTTCCTACCGGTTCATGCTTTGTGAATATAAGGTCATTGCATGTCCCAAACACATTCCCACGGTTACATTCGATAAAACGCAGCTACTGTACAATAAAGTTCCAAAATGTGAATATTCGCAAAAACGCAGCCACGTGCAAACCATGTCACCACTGCACGTGCGTTGTCTGCACGTGCAACATGAACACCGACAGTATAAAAGTGCAGGGTGTTCGCTTGCCTGGCCTCTGTATCTGGCCGACAGTTGACAATCCAGGACATGCCACGTCTCAGTGAACCGCAGAGAAACAATGCCATCGGCCGACTAGACGCAGGCGAATCCAGAACGGCCGTTGCCAGGGCATTCCATGTGTCCCCAAGCACCATCTCCAGACTGTGGGACCGTTACCAGCAACATGGATCAACACGTGACCTCCCTAGATCCGGTCGACCACGGGTCACTACCCCCGGGCAGGACCGCTACATCCGGGTACGCCACCTTCGGGAACGATTGACTACTGCCACCTCCACAGCCGCAGCAATACCAGGTTTGCGCAGGATATCCGACCAGACCGTACGGAACCGCCTACGTGAGGTAGGAATTCGTGCCAGACGTCCAGTTCGAGGTGTCATCTTAACACCACAACACCGTCGACTCCGACTGCAGTGGTGCCAGATTCATCGACAATGGCCTCAACTGCGATGGAGACAGGTGTGGTTCAGTGACGAGTCCCGATTTCTGCTCCGACGTCATGATGGAAGATGTCGCGTGTATAGGCGTCGTGGTGAACGTTATGCGGCAAACTGCGTGCAGGAAGTGGACAGATTCGGCGGGGGTAGTGTCATGGTGTGGGCAGCCATCTCACATACTGGCAGAACTGACCTGGTCCACGTGCAGGGCAACCTGAATGCACAGGGCTACATTGACCAGATCCTCCGGCCACACATCGTTCCAGTTATGGCCAACGCCAACGCAGTGTTCCAACACGACAACGCCAGACCTCACACAGCACGTCTCACAGCGGTTTTCCTACAGAACAACAACATTAATGTCCTTCCTTGGCCATCGATATCACCGGATTTGAACCCAATTGAGCATCTATGGGACGAGTTGGACCGACGCCTCCGACAGCGACAACCACAGCCCCAGACCCTGCCCGAGCTGGCAGCAGCCTTGCAGGCCGAGTGGGCCACCATCCCCCGGGACGTCATCCGTACTCTGGTTGCTTCAATGGGCAGGCGGTGCCAGGCAGTTGTCAACACACGCGGAGGCCACACCCGGTATTGACTCCAGATGACCTTGACCTTGGTGGTGTGTCCTATCACTTACTCACAATGGACTAGAGTGAATTGTGAACAATCCTGCAACATTTGGTAATTATTGGACTCACCATTCAATAATTAAATCAATTCTCCAAATGTTACGACAATGTGGTTTTGCGTTTCTTCTTTTGAAGAGTATATATATATATATGTGTGTGTGTGTGTGTGTGTGTGTGTGTATGTGTGTGTGTGTGCGTGTGTGTGTGTGTGTGAATCATAATTTTTATTTCATATCTATTAATTAATTAATGTTATTATTATTAACTTGAATTTCATTTCATTTCTTTTATTTTATTTTATTAACTTTAATTTATTTTTACTTTTAAGTTATTTTATTAACTTTAATTAATTTTTAGTTTTATGGTTTTTGTTTTATTCATTATGAAACGAGAAATGACTTCACCGATCCTTTTCCACATACAAGATTGCTCCGAGTTTCATTTTCCTCCCATAATGCACCGCGCCTTTTAAACACAAGTCATACAGTCGGTCGTTTTTCCTTTAATTCAAAGTGAAGATTGTTTCAAAGTAAGTATTTCTTAGTGTCCATATGCTCCAAATAGATCACAGTACACGATTTGGGTGGGAAAACGTGATGACGGTCGTTTTTCTTTCAGTTTGACCGCAATTCGGATTGAATTCCGTTCCGAGCAAAACTGCTCGGAAGGGCGCTAATGGCGTTGTTCGTCCCCAGGATTAATTTTGGTAGTTCTTGCACTTGTACACAAAGTTAATCTTGATGAACTACCCCGAGAGATGCTTCTACAACGAATTTATCTTGCCGACATGTTAAACCATATAGCCAAATAATCAAAATAACGCCAGACAATAATTGTTAACAATTTATTAACGGAGCCGAAACCACTTGCCAGTGAAGAAAAATAGTTCCATCGGTAAAAAAGTGTTTAACTTCAAATGTTTGTAATACGAAATTGTCTGAAATAGATATTATTAATAATAATAATAATAATAAAAAAAACCCCTGTATTTATTTATAATCTAATTATTGCTTTAGCATTAACTGGGGTGGCTGGAAACTGTTGGAAATTACAGACGGGTATAAGAGAATTTGGCTCTGCCCACAGGGGTATAAGGGATTTGTCCAACGGCAAACAACCAATGAGATTAAAGAATTTTACATGAAGGCGAGACAAATATATATATATATATATATATATATATATATATATATATATATATTGAACAAAAAAATAAACTTCCGATTTGTACATATAGTATTTGTTGTGTTAAAGAATTCATTGTGTAATGAAATTATATAGGTAGTATTAGCCATGAGCTGTATTATCAGGATTCATGAATTTGTTCGATTATTTTTGCACTGTTAATCGTCGACAACGTGAAATTCAATTTGCACATGCATGCATGGTTCGACATGTCCCGTGTAGTATTCGGTCACTTTTTTTTACTTGTCTTACTGACATTGTTGTCAAGTGATGCCAAGAATACCCAATAATTTACGCGAACGGGCGATTGGCATGCTTGATGCTGGCATGTCGACGGAAGACGTTGCAAGGCATGTTGGGAGTTCTAGTCGAGCGATACGAAATCTTCGCGTAAGATTTCGAACGACAGGAAGCACCAACGACTTGCCACCTCGTGGACGTCCGCGTGTTACAACACGTGGTCAAGACCGCTATATCATGAACACGCATTTGCGCAATCGATTCCAAACTGCCACTGCTACTGCTGCTAACACACCTGGGCTTCACAATAACCGAATCAGTGGGCAAACTGTTCGTAATCGTCTGCGGGAGAACAGTTTACATGCACGATGTCCTTAAGTCAGATGCGTTTTAACGCAACGTCATCGTCTAAATCGTCTTAATTGGGCACGTGTACACACTCGTTGGATACGGCGACGCTGGAATACCGTTCTTTTTTCGGATGAATCCCGATTTTCTTTACAACGTGGTGATGGCAGGGTGCGCGTCTACCGTTGGAGAAATGAACGCTATGCTGACTGTTGTGTTCTTGAACGAGATCGTTTCGGGGGTGGGGGTTCTGTCATGGTCTGGGCAGCCATTGCCCATGGTTATCGTTCACCACTAGTCGTCATTGGTGGTAATTTAAATGCTCAACGTTACCGCGATGACATTCTCGCTCATCACGTCATTCCTCTGTTCCATAACAACGCCAACATCTCGATTTTTCAGCATGATAATGCCACCTCTCATACAGCTAGAGACACTGTACATTTACTTAGGACAAACAACATTGATTTCATTGATGACTGGCCCACTAAAAGTCCTGATCTCAACCCCATCGAGCATGCCTGGGATAGTCTGGACAGACGATTGAGGCGTCGTCCCAACCCACCCGCTAACGTCAACGAACTTCGTCAAGCGCTCATTCAGGAATGGAACAATATTCCACAGGCAGAAATCAACACTTTAGTCAATTCTATGCGCCTGCGATGCACTGCAGTGGTCAATTCAAGAGGTGGTCATACCAGTTATTAAGTGGGTGTTTTTATTTTTAACCACACTTGGTCAAAATTTCTCCCAGTTTCTGTTAACCTATGGCCATGATTTTTGCACCAAACGATGCATTATGGAACACTCTTTAAACGCATATATAACAATTATTCCCCCGGTTTGTTTTCATCAAGTTATGTTCAAGCAAAGTTAGCGGAAGTTTCTTATTTTGTTCAGTATATATACGAGGGTAGGCTGAAAAGTTCACAGTATGACTATGAAGGAGTAATGCCAGAGCAAAGAAACTTTGTCTGTGTTACTTTCAACTCTTCTGGTTACTAACTGTATTCTTTATTTCCAGGTAAACCCACATTTTATGGTTCATAGAGGACTTAGTAGTTAGACCTTTAGAGTAAAAATATCCCAATCTTAATGAACACCTCATTCACTTGTCAAACATTCCCTCCCCAATAACGTTTTGTCACGCACAATAGATATATTTATTTGAATAAACACAAGTACATGTATATACATACATATAGCATTACCTTTTTAAATTCTAACTTGGCTTAATAAGATATTTTTTAAATGAAACTGAAAATTCCCAATTTTTGGTAAAACGACGCTAAAATTCCCAATTTCAAAGCCATGGGTTTCAAGTCAAATTTTAGAAAGAAAACCCTGAGAATGGTTTACGGTATTAGGGGGCAGTAGACCTACGTAGCCCCGCGGTTGAGCGGTTGCCTGAGGGGCAGTGTTCGCCCGTTCCAACCAATGCCCAGTACATAAAAAATACGCCTTAATGTCACGAGTAGCTGCCCACTCCCGGTACCGACCCTGGTTGGGCTGCTGGCGCTCGCTTGCACTTGCCTGCGCACGCGGTCCGTTCTACCACCCACCCCAACCCCTTTCCTGTGCTCAACGTAGGAGCCGGCATGACCGGCCTCGGTGGCACAGTGGTTAAGCCATCGGACTACAGGCTGGTAGGTACAGAGTTCGCAGCCCGGTACCGGCTCCAACCCAGAGTGAGTTGTTAATGGCTCAGTGGTTAAGTCTAAGACTACTACACCCTCTTCTCTCTCATTAACTACTAACAAACTAACAACTAACCCACTATCCTGGACAGACAGCCCAGATAGCTGAGGTGTGTGTCCAGGACAGCGTGCTTGAACCTTAATTGGATATAAGCACGAAAATAAGTTGAAATGAAATGACTAAAGGAGCCGGCTTGGGTCGACACCTGCGTCCATGATTGGCGTGCATTACAACAGCTAGCTTTGAATGTACACGTTAAAACCTATGACCTGACATGACAGGGGTAGCCTGTGCGGCGGTAGCGGGTACTTATTTCCACCAAAATACCAAAATTCCGTGGTATGTGCTAATCTGTCTGTGGGATGGTGCATATAAAAGATCCCTTACTACTAATGGAAAACAAATGTAGTGAGGTTTCTTCTGTAAGACTATATATCAAAAATACCAAATGTTTCACGTCCAATAGCCGATGATTAACAAATCAATGTGCTCTAGTGGTATCGTTAAACTTTAACTCGTATTTCACCTCAATGCTGAAATAATCACACGCTAGAGACGCAGTTTAAAATGTGGTCACGTGACATTAAAACAAACATTCCTTTCTTTTCCAATTACCTCTCGTATCAAAGACCGTGGTGTGTGCTCTCTTGTCTTTGATGAAATGTGTATAAAAGATCCCTTGCAGCCAGTTTCCATCTAAGACCGTGTCAGAATTATCAAATACTAGTACTGGGAACTAGGAACGCTAGGGGCGGGGCGTAGCTCAGTGGTACAGCGCTTGCTCGATGCGCGGTCAGCGTGGGATCGATCCCCATCAGTGGGCCCATTGGGCTATTTCTCGCTCCAGCCAGTGCACCACGACTGGCATATCAAAGGCCGTGGTGTGTGCTATCCCGTCTATGGAATGGTGCATATAAAAGATACCTTGCTGCCAATCGAAAAGAGTAGTCCATGAAGTGGCGACAGCGGGTTTCCTCCCTCCATATTTGTGTTGTCCTTAATCATATGTCCGACGCCATATAACCGTATATAAAATGTGTTGAGTGCGTCGTTAAATAAAACATGTCTTTGGGAACTCTATTAACGTGCCCATATCCACAAAGGTTCAGGCACGCTCACCCCGGACTTAGCCTCTGACTTCGCCAGTGACCAATTTCGGGGCAGGAGGTCAAATACTAGTATTTCAACCCAGTGCATTTTCGTTCTTATATACAGTTAAGGTTCAATCACGATTTACTGGGCACACACCTCAGCTAACTGTGCTGTCTGATTCAGTCCGGGACTTAATTTTTAATCATTAGGAGACAGATAATTGGTTTAGCTGAAAGCTGTTTTCGTTTTTAAAGGACGCAAATGCTTTATTATTTCAAAAAAAGTGCGACGCAATATGCGATATCAAAACAATAATTGCACCAACTCATTCGTAAAGTGGCTTGCTGCTAAAGATAATGTCATAAGTGTGCAAGTTCATAGTACACCGGTCAATCTATAGTTCCCTGTGGATTCACTTGTTATATTACTCTGCATGCATAACCAGTAGCATAAGCAACTTAGCTAGAACAGTGGATTTGATAACTGGTTGTCATAGTTACAGATCGCTGCTACTCGTCAACATTGAAGTGGTGTTAATGTGTAACAAGGTGGCAGATGGCTCTTCTGAAGCATGATGGGTTATAGGTTCGATTCACACTTGGTGAACCCAATGAATTATAAAAGAAAAGAAAAGAAAAAACAAACAAGAAAAAACAAAAACAAAAAACAAACAAACAAACGTTAAAGTTTGTTTCGTTGAACGACGCCATTAGACCACATTTATTTATTAATTACTTGCAGTTGGATATCAAATATATTTGGTAATTCTGACACGTAGTGTTCTGTTAGATTTTTGGTTTGTTTAATGACACCACTGGAGCACACTGATATATTAATCGCCGGTTGTTGGATGTCAAACATTTGGTAATTCAGGCACTGTCTTCAGTTAAAGTTTGTTTGTTTAACTACACTACTAGAGCACATTGATTAATCATCATAATCTATTGAATCTCACAGATGGGGTAATATATTCTAAAAACGTCTTCAGTTAAAGTTATACCGGCCTCGGTGGCGTCGTAGTTAGGTCATCAGTGTACAGGCTGGTAGGTACTGGGTTCGGATCCCAGTCGAGGCATAGGATTTTTAATCCAGATACCGACTCCAAACCCCGCGAGAGTGCTCCGCAAGGCTCAATGGGTAGGTGTAAACCACTTGCACCGACCAGTGATCCATAACTGGTTCAACAAAGGCCATGGTTTGCGCTATCCTGCCTGTGGGAAGCGCAAATAAAAGATCCCTTGCTGCTAATCGGAAAGAGTATCCCATGTAGTGGCGACAGCGGGTTTCCTCTCAAGATCTGTGTGGTCCTTAACCATATGTCTGACGCCATATAACCGTAAATAAAATGTGTTGAGTGCGTCGTTAAATAAAACATTTCTTTCTTTTTTCAGTTAAAGTTATAGTCCTAGAGATGAAACCCTCTGCATTTGTTTCCAGTAGTAACGAGGGGTCTATTATACTACCATCCCACAGACAGGAAAATACCCTATCACAGGCTTTGATATACCAGTCGTGGAACACTGGCTGGAACGAGAAATAATCCAATGAGCCTACCGACGGCGGGGATGGATCCTAAACTGACCACTTGGCTACGTCCCGCCCTCGTTCCCTAGTTAACCAAACAAAGTTTGTTTTGTTTAACGACACCACTATAGCACATTGATTGATTAATAATCGGCTATTGAATGTCAAATATTTGGTAATTCTGACATATAGTCTTAGATAGGAAACCCGCTACATTTGTTCACTGGTCAGGTCAGGTCAGAGAGTTTAACGTGCACATTCAGAGCAAGCTGTTGTAGCGCATGCCTGTCCTGGGCACAGGTGTCGGCCTCAGCCGGCTCCTCCGTCCTGGACAGGAAAGGGGTGGGATGGAGGAGGGGGGGGGGGGGGGGGGCTGCACTGGCAAGTGCAAGGGAGCACCAGCAGTCCAACTGAGGTCGGTAACAGGCGGAGGGCTAGTAACGAGGTGTCTTTTATACCACCATTCCGCAGACAGGATAGCATATACCACAACCTGACCGGTATCGGTGGCGTCGTGGCAGGCCATCGGTCTACAGGCTGGTAGGTACTGGGTTCGGATCCCAGTCGAGGCATGGGATTTTTAATCCAGATACCGACTCCAAACCCTGGGTGAGTGCTCCGCAAGGCTCAGTGGGTAGGTGTAAACCACTTGTACCGACCAGTGATCCATAACTGGTTCAACAAAGGCCATGGTTTGTGCTATCCTGCCTGTGGGAAGCGCAAATAAAAGATCCCTTGCTGCCAATCGGAAGAGTAGCCCATGTAGTGGCGACAGCGGGTTTCCTCTCAAAATCTGTGTGGTCCTTAACCATATGTCTGACGCCATATAACCGTAAATAAAATGTGTTTAGTGCGTCGTTAAATAAAATACTTCTTTCTTTCTTTCTTTCTTTATACCACAACCTTTGATATTCCAGTCGCTGGCTGGAACACAATGAGCCCACCGACGGGGATCGATCCCAGACCGACCGCACATCAAGCAAGCGCTTTACCATTAGAGTACGTCCCGCCCTCGTGTCCTCGATGACCTACCTTGCCGAGTTGTGTGCTCAGTAGAGCCAGTATGAACGCAATACATTGCGTCATCATCGTGATCACGAAAACACGGGAAATGGTGTCAATATTATGACATATGCCGGGAAAATGATTGAGCGTTTTTCACGGCAAATACTGAATTTTACTTTACACAACTTCAGGGCAGATCCATCATTACTGGATGGCTATTGGATATCAGCCGTTCGATAGTTCAGACATATAAGTATTAGAGGAAAGCCGCTATAGTTTTGTTTTAATTAGCAGCATAGGTGTTTTATATGTACGTCCCACAGACACCCATTGGGCTGTTTTTGGCTCCATCCAGTTCACCACGACTGGTATATCAGAGGCCGTGGTATGTGCTATCCTGTCTGTGGGATGGTGCATACAAAATATCCCTTGTTGCTAATCGAAAAGAGTAGCCCATGGAGGGGCGACAGCGGGTTTCCTCTCTCAATATATGTGTGGTCCTTAACTATGTGTCTGACGCCATATAACCGTAAATAAAATGTGTTGAGTGCGTCGTTAAATAAAACATTTCCTTCCTTCCTTCCCACAGACAGGGCAGCATATACCACGTTTTTAATATACTAGAGCTTGGGAATTGGTTGGGACGGGGAAAAAAACTGTGTCCGCGGAGGTCTGATTCTACAACCGAATCACCTCACACGAGAGCTCTACAGACTGAGCTACGGTTCAAGCACGCTGTCCTGGGCACACATATCTCAATTCTGGCCTGTCTGTCCAGGACAGTGGGTTAGTGATTAGTTGTTAGTAGTTACTGAGAGAGAAGAAGGTGTAGTGGTCTAACACCTACCCATTGAGTCGTTAAAACTCGCTCTGGGTGGGAGCCGGTACCGGGCTGCGAACCCTGTACCTACCAGCCTTATGTCCGATTAGCTTAACCACGACACAATCGAAGGCCGATATTTTTTCATTAGCAGCAAGGTTATTTTATATGACACCCCCCTCCCCCCGACACGGCAGCACATACCGCGGCTTTGATATAATAGTCAAGCATTGCAGGCAGAAGCTCTACAGACTGAGCTAAGCACGCTGTCCTGGGCACACACATTCTCAGCTATCTGGGCCGTCTGACCAGGACTATGAATTATTTGTTAGTGGTTAGCGGACGAAATCGGTGCAATGGCCTTACACCTACCCACTGAGTCGTTGAAATCACTCCGTGTGGGAGCTGGTACCGAGATGCGAACCCAGTACTTTAAGAACCAGCTTAACCACTAAACTACCAAGGCCAGTACTGTCATTAACAAACTGCCTAGATAACGGACCCTAGTGCCCAGGACACAGCAACACATTAAAAAAAAAATGTTTTGTTTAGCGACACCATTAGAGCACACTGATTAATTAATCATAGGCTATTGGGTGTCAAACATGTTGTAATTCTGACTCATAGTCATCAGAGGAAACCCGCTACATTTTTCCATTGTCAGCAAGGGATCATTTATATGCACTTTCACACAGACAGGAAAACACATACATGCACCACGGTCTTTGACAAGTTGTGGTGCACTGGTTGGAACGAAAAAAACCCAATCAGGTGTATGGATCCACCGAGGTGGTTCGATCCCGCGACACACGCACCTGAGGCAAACACACCACCGACTGACCTATATCCGCTCCCAGCATAATCTAATATTTAGACTGATACTGTTCAGCTAAATCTAAAAAATAATATTTAACATAATAGAGACTGTTACGGTTATATGGCGTCAGACATATGGTTAAGAATCACACAGATATTGAGCGAGGAAAACCGCTGTCGCCATTTCATGATCTACTCTTTTCGATTAGCAGTAAGGTATCATTTATATGCACCATCCCACAGACAGGGTACCACGGCCTTTCTTACAAACTGTCTGGAACGAGAAATAGCCCAATGGGTCCACTGACGGGAATAGATCCCAGATCAATCGCGCATCAGACGAGCGCTGTACCACTGAGCTACGGTCTGCCTCATATACAGACCGGATAATGTAATATGAAATATAGGTTTGGATTAACCCGGTTAATAATGGAATGCAAATTTAAAGGTGTATGCAAATTTGAAAGGTCTCTAGGTAATAATGTGTAGCTGTGAATGGGACATTTGTTTACAAGTCAACACGACCTGTATAGCTGAGCGTAACTTTTTATAAGATTTAGTTAAAATGCGTCACGTCAAACTAATTTGTACTACTCGTGATGATGTCATATTAGCGATTTTAGTACTGAGGGTTAATAAAATTTAATTAAAATATTATTTTAGAAGTGTTATAGGATAAATAGAATTCGCTACTCGTGTTTTTTAGTATGTAAAATATCAACCTCGTCTAGTTAATCGGCATTTGTCTCGGCAGAGACTGGACAAATACCAATTAACATAGACTGGGTTGATATTTTCCATATTCAAAAACACTCGTGACGAATCCTTTGTTTATTACATACCTATCCTATCTTACTATAGTGATGTAGACATTTTGAAACTGTGTGATAAATTTATTTTGTATTGCACATATGTGCAATCTGGACCGGAACTTTAAAATGGGGAATTCCCTTTTTACTTTTACCGCAATTAGCGCCTTTTTATGAACGTCATGTATGCAATTTACAAATTACGTTGTATTTGAAACATTACACAAGGCTGCCGCTGAGTATGATTCTTAACGTTAAATAAATCCATTAAAGGAGTTTTGAACATAGATTTAACAAAGTGTTGTTATGACGTTAAATTATAAAACCATTTTCGTGAAATACAAAAGAAAGTATGTAATAAACACAGAACTTCACATTCGTTATTTTCGCTTCATATTTATTGCACTCATTTATTTTGCGAAAGAACATCCGACTCGACCGCTACGCGGTCTCGTGGTACATATATTATTGCGCAAAATAAACTCGTGCAATAAATGGGAAGCGAAAACAACGTATGTGAAGTTCTGTATTTATAAGGCATAACCATTTCTCATAGGATTAATCGATCTGATTATATCGGTTAACATTAAAAGTGCACTGTTATACTATCTACACTACTGACATGGGACCAAACCGCTTCAGGTTTGATTTAAGGCGATGTTTATATAACAGAACACTTCAAACTAGGTGCAAACCACTTCGTGTTTAATTTAAGGCGACGTTTATATAATAGAGCACTTCATGCTAGGTGCAAACCACTTCGTGTTTAATTTAAGGCGATGTTTATGTAACAGAACATTTCAAGCTAGGTGCAAACCACTTCGTGTTTAATTTAAGGCGATGTTTATGTAACAGAACATTTCAAGTTAGGTGCAAACTACTTCGTGTTTAATTTAAGGCGATGTTTATGTAACAGAACACTTCAAGTTAGGTGCAAACCACTTCGTGTTTAATTTAAGGCGATGTTTATGTAACAGAACATTTCAAGCTAGGTGCAAACTACTTCGTGTTTAATTTAAGGCGACGTTTATATAACAGAACATTTCAAGCTAGGTGCAAACCACTTCGTGTTTAATTTAAGGCGATGTTTATGTAACAGAACATTTCAAGCTAGGTGCAAACCACTTCGTGTTTAATTTAAGACGACGTTTATATAACAGAGCACTTCATGCTAGGTGCAAACCACTTCGTGTTTAATTTAAGGCGATGTTTATATAACAGAACATTTCAAGCTAGGTGCAAACCACTTCGTGTTTAATTTAAGACGACGTTTATATAACAGAGCACTTCATGCTAGGTGCAAACCACTTCGTGTTTTATTTAAGGCGATGTTTATGTAACAGAACACTTCAAGTTAGGTGAAAACCATTTCAGGTTTGACTTAGGTCTAATAGACCTTGAGCACATAATATATACATATACACAGATATATAATGTTAGTATACAACTTTAGTGTTTTCCCTAGCTTGTTTTAGCATGGTGCAGCACCATGCCTCAATAGTCTAGCACCATCTTGCCTTAATCAGCACCATGCTGCCCTGAGATTTAACAAGCCTTTTTCACCAATTAATTCTAAAATTGCCTTTATGAAACACCCCAAAAAGTATTATTAATTAATAAAATATGCCTTTTATATCTTTTGCCATTCATATACTAAAGCAAGCACATAAATTACATTAATGTTTATTTCAATTAATATTTGTGTAATTTTAATGAAAAACAAGTGCCCCGAAAATGGTGAAAATGCCCCAAAAGTGTTTGGTTTACCATGCCTTGCCACATTTCTAGGGAAATCACTAAACTTTTATAACGTAACATCGTATTGACACATAATTCAAGAGAGAGAGAGAGAGAGAGAGAGAGAGAGAGAGAGAGAGAGAGAGAGAGAGAGAGAGAGAGAGAGAGAGAGAGAGAGAGAGAGAGAGAGAGAGAGAGAGAGATACAGACAGACAGAGAGAGAGATACTGACAGACAGACAGAGAGAGAGAGAGAGAGAGAGAGAGAGAGAGAGAGAGAGAGAGAGAGAGAGAGAGAGAGAGAGTTTCACACACAAACACACACACATACATACACACACACACACACACACACACACACACACACACACACACTTTCTATTTATGCATTCACATTCACATGCAGGGAAAACTTAATTGTACAGAATTATGTTTCTTTGTTTCAAAGGCTTTAAAACAATACAAAGGTAACCGTCTTACTATTCTTTCATTGATATTATTTAAAAGTTCTATAAATTTCAACATACTAGGGTTACTTTTGTAATATTTGGTATGTAATGTCTGATAGATTTGTACATAAGACACACAAGTATAAAATGGAATTCATCTTCTGTTAAATTGCAGGTAGCACATTTCCAGTGCAATTGGGTTATGTTTTGCCCGTCTTCCTGTTTCAGTTAACAATCTATGAGCAGCAATGCGCACACTCGTTAAAGCAGTTCTATATTTTCCAACAAAAATACTGTCTAAATATGATTTATAAGAACAAATATCTGATATATGTCGGTATAGTGATACTCTTCAAGAAAAGCCTAATCGCGAGCGACAACCTTGTATAGACAAGCCAGTATTATGTATCAATGCCAAACGATATTATTACAGTATTATTTTTCAAACGAATAGCCCAATTAATTTTAATGGGGAATAAAACCATATCACTTACAATCATATCATAAGATTTTCGTTTATTATTTGATTATTTTCAACCGAAACTTAATAATTCTATAATGTCTATGCACAATCGAAGAAAATCTGTCTAAAGTACTGTCGGAAATAGAATAAAAATTATTTTCGTCGATTATTTCTTTCATTTTAAACTGACAAGTAAATATTTTGTAAATACCCATTCAGTGATACTCTACCTAATTTAGCATTTACTTGTTTGGGCTCTCATTGATGTACAAGGTAGTGTTTACTCTTGAAATTAAACTAAAGATGTCAGTAAACAGGTGATTTGTGGCCTTTATTGGAACAGACTATAACACATTTTGATCGATATGTGTCAATTTCATTTACGCTTGAACAAACTATCAGTTTAAAACTGCAAGTTAACTGATTATTTTGAATTGCGGCATAAATTAGTAATTATGACAAGCATATTTACTGAATATAAATTCAATATAAGTACATTAGAAATTTATCCAATCTTGCAACACTTTAAAGGTGCTATATCATAGTTATATGCGAGCTGTGATAAAGATTCTCCAGTAAAAATGTATTTTCTACCAATAGATAAAATTATTTCCTATAATCATTTACGGGCATATTGTTAAAGGTGTTTTCTTTAAATGTTAAATAAATATTTTATTTAAAAAAATAAGAAGAAGAAAGATTTGCAATAGCTGTCATTGTGCAACATTGAGATAGCACCTTTAATATACCGGCATACTGGATCACTCATAATGGTTCTTGACAGTTTTGCTCAATAGTTACTTATAAATGACTACAAATATTTTGTTTTGGAGAAGGATAGGGGTAAACCATCATCAGAAACAGTCCCTCACATATTGTAACAGCAATGAAATTGACACATGTTCCCATAAAGTGCACAAATCACCTGTTTACTGACATTTTTCTTTTAATTTCAAGAGTAAACACCACCTTGTACATCAATGAGCGCCCAAACAAGTAAATGCTGAATTAGGTAAACTATCATTAAAGGGACATACCCTAGTTTTTAAACACTAACGCATATTTTTGATTATTAAACTGAAAATGTAGTGGGTTTCCTCTCTAAGACTATATGTAAAAATTAGCAAATGTTTGACATAATAAATAAATGTGCTCTAGTGGTGTCGTTAAACAAAACAAACAAACTTTAATATATAACATAATACAGTATTTATGGGGGTGCTTATTAAAATAACGTAAGCGTCCCACTTCTTGAAGTTGAATTATGGAAGAAGTATGCAACATGGAACTTTACCTCGGTGGTTTGGTGGCTAAGCGATCGGACATAAGGCTGGTTGGTACAGGGTTCGCAGTCCGGTACCGGCTCCCACCCAGAGCAAGTTTTAACGACTCAATGTGTAGGTGTAAGGCCACTACACCGTCTTCTCTCACTAATCACTAACAGCTAACCACTAATCCACTGTGCTGGACACAGAGCCCAGATAGCTGAGGTGTGTGTGCCCAGGACAGCGTACTTGAACCTTAATTGAATATAAGCACGAAAATAATTTAAAAGAAAGAAAGAACATGGAAACTTTAGAAATATGCATCTGACAACTGAAGAACATAAAATAAAAGATACCAGGTTTAATTGGAAACTCCGTCATCCTCCTCTATAGTCCGTCCTATCACCTACAATATAATATTTTTGTTGTTGTTGTTTTGGTTTGGTTTGCCGTAAGAAAAAAAAGTAAAAGTGTTTTCGAAACAAAAAACAACAACATTTTTGGTGACCAATTTAGAAAACAATCGGCTCAGAAATAAATAATTTGTAGTAAATTCCATAACATGAACAAAGGCGTTTCCCGTGGGACGGACTATAGATACTTGATAATGTTTAATTATGTTTCTAGTTGTTCATTTTACTTTTAGGAAAACAGGTCAGGTTACATACCACCATTAATTACTCAATGCAGTTCAAATACAATTTTTATGTCAGAATATATTCTGTAAAAAATATAACACTGTCGAGAGGGTCATGTGACTACTAATTTCAGGGAGTGCTCTCAACTGACAAGTACCTGTGTAAAAAAGCATAGATCGACCACACAGTTAATGGTCCCAATGCCTGACCACCGCCTCGTGTTGCGGTTATACAAGTGACACTATACCACTTGCACGGTTGTTATCAGTTAGTACTACATACAACAAGTAACTTCATACTAATGGATTACTTAAATACTACAGAGGTCAACCTACGTGTAACAATCAAAGAACGGTTTCAAAAAGCATATCGGAATCTTGTAGTATTTTTTATGAGGAACTATTTCCTAAGCCGGACTACATTAAGCTGTTACAGCAAGTAACGACACGACAAATGGTGGTGTGTTGCATTAAATTCAGGCTTCAAATATTGACCAAAAAAATCTGTGTCTTCTTTTTAATCTTAACTTGCAGGAAGCAATCCATATTTCACCTGTATAATAGTTTTGTCAAATGGAGTAAAGAAATTTCATTACGTTTCCCTTGCTTTGGTTATATAAATACTTTTAATATCAACCCTGACACTTTTGGTAGCAGTATGCAGTTAGCTCCCTTGTGTACCCTGAGTTCGCTTGTTGTTTTCGCGCAGATCCATGATTGAAGGCTAATTATTTGACCATGAAGAAATTTTTTAATCTAGGTGATAGCCAAGGAGCTATTTTTAGACATGACATTTGGGTTTTTTTTCACTCAAAGGGCCAAGGGTTTAGTTGTAATGAGCCTTGGGATTTATGCACCGGGTTTTTTTGTTACAAAAGTGGGACGCAATCAAGTTGCGTAATTGTGAAAAATCGAACAGGTAAACCTTTATTCATATGATAATTTTTGTAACGTTTGATGAACAAAGTTCCATAAATATTTGCGCGATTGGTGTGGTTTATACTGGTGTGAACATGGTCCAAAATGCACCTGAAATCATGCAGTTTGAGCATATTATGGTGGAAGTAACACAAAGATTTAACTAAACAATTTAAAATGACCCTATTTGTAATTTACCTGAGACTGAAAATACCAGTATCTTTTTTATTTTTAAACCATAGGTGTGCATTTAGGATGACAGTGGCTGGCATGCATTAATCTCAGCTGAAGATTTTCAAATAACTGTAGGGCGGGATGTAGCCCAGTGGTAAAACGCTGGTCTGATACACGGTCGGTATGGGATCGACCCCCGTCGGTGAGCCCATTGGGCTATTTCTCGCTCCAGCCAGTACACCACGACTGGTATATCAAAGATCGTGGTATGTGCTATCTTTTCTGTGGGATGGTGCATATAAAAGACCCCTTGCTACTAATAGAAAGATGTAGCGGGTTTCCTCTCTAAGACTATACGTCAAAAATTATCAAATGTTTGAAATCCAAGAGCCGATGATTAATAATAAATCAATGTGCTCTAGTGGTGTCGTTAAACAAAACAAACTTTAAACAAATATCTGTGGACAGTGAAAAAAGCGATCAGGGTCCGTGCTTTTACAACTAAAATTTTTACAATCCGGACTAATGACGTCACACGTCACACGCATGTGACGTGTATGGCGTTGTCATGACATTACTGTCCCAGACTCTATTAAAGCCTCGAGTCTAGACTCTAAAAGATTTATAAACACCTGGTCTGGAATTCGCATGAAAAGAGTCACTATGGAGAAAGGATTCATCAAGCTATATCAGCGTTGTCTTTTACTGAATCACACGCAGCGTAAACAGTTCCTTTTAAAAACAAGTCGCACGCCTGTAACTGTTCAAGAGTTAACAAGATAGTGTCTAAAGCTTAATAATTACAAACGTCCCGCTGTTTATCTATTCCGATTAGGGGCGGGATGTAGCCCAGTGGTAAAGCGCTCGCTTGATGCACGGTCGGTTCAGGATCGATCCCCGTCGGTGGCCCCATTGGGCTATTTCTAGTTCCAGCCAGTGCACCACGACTGGTGTAACAAAGGCCGTGGTATGTATTATCCTGTCTGTGGAATGGTGCATATAAAAGACCCCTTGCTGCTAATCCAAAAGTGTCGACAGCAGGTTTCCTCTCTATATATATATCTGTGTGGTCCTTAACCATATGTCTGACGCCATATTACCGTAAATAAAATGTGTTGAGTGCGTCGTTAAGTAAAAACATGTCCTTCCTTCCCATTCTGATTGGACAACATCGAAGAAAAACTATTTTCTCAAAACATTTTACAAGTAGTAAATCGATCAGTTCCACATTTTAAAACTTTTTTTCAGGTTTAATTCAAATTTAAATGCGAATAAATGTCGTCTGTTTTTTCTATTTTCTTTAAAGATGTTTGGGTTGTGTTTTACAATTTGGTGGGTTTTGTTTGGAGGCGAGACGTAGCCCAGTGGTAAAGCGCTCGCTCGGTGCGCGGTCGGTGTGGGATCGGTGCCCGTCGGTGGGCCCATTGGGCTATTTCTCGTTCCAGCCAGTGCACCACGACTGGTATATCAAAGTCCGTGGTATGTACTAGTCTGTCTGTGGGATGGTGCATATAAAAGATCCCTTGCTGCTAATCGAAAAGAGTAGCCCATGAAGTGGCGACAGCGGGTTTCCTCTCTGAATATCTGTATGGTCCTTAACCATATGTCTGACGCCATATAACCGTAAATAAAATGTGTTGAGTGCGTCGTTAAATAAAACATTTCTTTCTTTTTCTTTCGTTTTGTTTGTTTTGTTTAGTTTTTATGTCAGTACTTTAATAAATATAATACAGCAGGAGCATAATCTACAAACTTAACAATTACTTGCCAAACCAAGGGAGTTAACTCTACTTGATCGTTATATCGGCATATTCGACATAACGGCAAGGCCTGTATAGCACCAACATGACCGTTATAAAGAGAGTTGGCTGTTCCTTATTCATATCCTCAATTCTTTTAAAAATATATTTATGAAGATAAACAGCATGAAATACATTTGTATCATTTGTGGTTACGAAGTGTATTACAGCGATATTTTTGCTTGCTGTAAATTACATTCTGTTCTTAAAATTCCATGTTTGATTACATCTCAAACGCACGTGCGTTTTTAAAAATATGAAAACTGCATTTTGTGGTATTAGAAACACCAAAATGACCAGAAACACTGGATGTACCGAAATAGATAGTCTTTAGAAACAAAAGTGTGTTGGATCTATTCAAGTGAATGGTTTTTTCTCGTTCCAACTGGTCAAAAGCCGTGGTATGTGCTTTCCTGTCTGTGGGAAAGTGCATATAAAATATCCCTTGCTGCATTACGAAAAATGTAGCTGGTTTCCTCTGATGACTACGAGTAAGAATTACCAAATGTTTGACATCTAATACCCGATTATTATTTAATCAATGTGCTCTAATGATGTCGTTAAACGAAACAAACTGGTTTAGTTATACCAGTTTAGTACACTTATAACGAACATGCTTAGAACGAACTACTGCATAGAACGAACTGATCGTAAAAGTCCCAATTTATCTCCGTATACATTAATAACCAACCTATGCAAATGTGTACAACGAACTACTGCTATTACGAACTATCATGGTCCCTCCAGGTTCGTTATAAGAGTAGTATACTGTGTTTAAAATGAAAGTGTCAACGCAGCTTCGTAGTATGTCATCTTGTTCAGAAATGTACTCTTTTTTTTTTTATCCAACACTGTAGTTGTCACATATCATTGTTCTTGACATTTTGCAGTATTGGTCATATCAGGCGAGGTCTGTCCTCGTTTTGTCTTTCATTCAACTTGCTAGGACTTCTCTTTGTCTAGATAATGGAATCTGTGTGTGCTACAAAATCGACGCGTTTTACGTTCAAATCGATGTAAATTTGTTTGCGACAATACCTTTACTGATGAATATGTTCACGAATCATTTCGGAAACTGATAATGATGCCATCATTGTATTACTCAAAACCAGTAATTTCATGACGTTTTTGTGTGTTTTTCTTTCGTCAAATTAGACTTGCATTCAACCTTTGATGGGAATAGATAAATCCGTTATCAACTCTATTTTAGTTAAATATTTACAGTTTTTTGCTGATGTTCTAAGCGATCGAATCTAGCACTTAGTACGCCAAAAGAAATGATTAAATTCGATAGAAACAATTAATGATGTCTGCTACCTTAAAGGTGCAGACCCTAGTTTTAACCAGTGAAATAAGGACATTAAGTTTAATTAATTTACAAACCTGTAACTCATTTGGATAAATTTACAATAGAGTGAAAGAAGAATCTATGATGTTAAAACGGGAAATATCCTTAAAAACAGACTAGAACTCGAATCAATAAACCGCAACTTCTCAGACGCACGTGCATTTTTTTTTTTAAATATGAAAAATGCATTTTTTGGTATTAGAGAGACCAGGTTAACCAGAAACACTTCGGTTCTACGGAAATGGATAATTTAAATAATAAAATATAAGTAATGTTTGATTTCAGTGATCATAAACGGCTCTAATAGTGAAACATATGCTGTGGTGTTTAAAAACTAGGGTCTGTCCCTTTAATCGTGAATAAAAAAGGTCATTTCCCCAATGCATATGTTTTCTATTGAGTTGTTTTCGTCTGACTTATAGCAATGTTTTTAGAAAATGTATGGTGTTTGTTTCTTTTTTTTCTATGTGTTTTTTTTCGTTTTTTTTTTTTTTTTTTTCGTTTTTTGTATGTGTGCTTCTTTTGTTTGTTTTATTTGTTTTGCTTTCTGTTGTTTTGTTGGCTTTTGCTGTTCTTGGTGTCGTTGTTTTGTATTGTATTGTATTGTATTACATTTTATTTTGTTTAACGACATCACTAGAGCATATTGAGTTACTAATCATCGGATATTGGATGTCGAACTTTTTGTAATTTTGACATGTAGTCTTTAGAGAGGAAACCCGCTACGTTTTTTCATTAGTAACAAGGGATTTTTGTATATGCATCATTCCACAGACAGGACAACATATACCACGGCCTTTGATATACCAGTCATGGTGCACAGGCTAGAAGGAGAAATAGCCCAAATGGACACACCGACAGGGATCGATCCCAAATCGACTGCGCATCAAGCGGGCGCTTTACTACCTGTATTTTATTATGGTTTTGCTTTTGTTATTGATTTTGTTTTATGTTGATTCGTTTTGTATTAGTGGGCGAGTGGGGGTAAGTTAATGATATACATATAGCAGAGGAATAACAATTATTTCAGAAAGGCAAGCCAGTTTTGAAATAGTTACAGTTCTCACAGGAGCCTTACTAATGTGTGAGAAGAAATTTGACTCGAAATATTTTATGGTAGAGTTAGCACGCGATCTTCCATTGTCAGTTTCACCAAATTTTATCCATTATTATCATTTATTCTCCGATATTAAAATGTCTGTCGGGCGGGAAATCATCCCATCTGGTGCCATGCAAACACAGAAGATACGCGATCTTCCATTGTCAGTTTCACCAAATTTTATCCATTATTATCATTTATTCTCCGATATTAAAATGTCTTTCGGGCGGGAAATCATTATTATCTGGTTCTCCGATATTAAAATGTCTTTCGGGCGGGAAATCATCCCATCTGGTGCCATGCAAACACAGAAGATACGCGATCTTCATTTGTCAGTTTTACCAAATTTTATCCATTATTATTATTATTTATCCTCCGCCCTTAACATGTTGTCTATCGGGCTGGAAATGATGTCAGCTGGAGCCATGCAAATACAGAAAATACGTACTGATGGCCATATTGTTCTCAATTGAGATCACAGATCTGTATCAATTGCTTCACAATTGACATAGTTGGCTTAACAGGGTACTGCGAACATCCCTTTTAATGTCGAGTCCAAAGCCATCATCATTGCATCAATGTAGAATTGACCAAACTGGCTACAGTATAATCCACTGTAGGCCTGGACAATGACTGAGCTGAAGGCACAGTGGGACTTCCGTCTATGCGCCGCTATTTTCGTATCTCTTCTAATTGACGACACTTCTACTCCGTGACTGTGTTGGTGCTTTCTAATGTGTCTGAGAGCTGTGATGGTGCCTATGGGGATTCGCACAGAAAACCATTATTAACTTCTAAACCAGGGTGTTGATCTGAGAAAGAAAACTCGCTTCAGTGTGTCATTCGCAAGATCTATATAGGGGCGGGACGTCGTAGCCCAGTGGTAAAGCGATCGCTTGGTGCGCGGTCGGTGTGACATCGATCCCCGTCGGTGGGCCCATTGGACTATTTCTCGTTCCAGCCAGTGCGCTACGACTGGTATACCAAAGGCCGTGGTATGTGCTATCCTGTCTGTGGGATGGTGCATATAAAAGATCCCTTGCTACTAATGGAAAATAGTTTCCTTTCTAAGACTATATATGTGAGAATAAGCAACAGTGTGACACCCAATAGCCGATGCTTAGTAAATCGATGTGATCTAGTGGTGTCTTTAAACAAAACACCCTTTTATGTTGGTTAGAAAACTCACCAATGCGCATGACCCATCTGATTTCGCCAGTACTAAATGCGCGCTATGGTATCTAAGAAAAACACTCACTAGTGTTTTATGTGTTTACGTTTGTTTTCAGAGTAAAGCTGCATCCTAAAGATGCATTATAACCGGAAGAGTGCGATGCGAGCGATGCGAGCGATGTTTTTAGAAACGATTATTTCCATTGCTGCATCCTACATAAAGGGGGCTGGACGTTGCCCAGTGGTAAAGCGTCCACTCGATGCGCGGTTGGTCTGGGATCGATCCCCGTCGGTGGGCCCATTGGGCTATTTCTCGTTCCAGCCAGTGCACCACGACTGGTATATCAAAGGCCGTAGTATGTACTACCCTGTCTGTGGGATGGTACATATAAACGATCCCTTACTGCTAATCGAAAAGAGTAGCCCATGAAGTGGCGACAGCGGGTTTCCTCTCTCAATATCTGTGTGGTCCTTAACCATATGTCTGACGCCATATAACCGTAAATAAAATGTGTTGAGTGCGTCGTTAAATAAAACATCATACCTTCCATCCTACGCACGGTGCAACATATTGGTGTAGTTGAGCGCGCGACGCAATACCGATTGGAATTGTTTCTATATTAATTTTGATCGCGCGACACGAGCGACAAACCTATATTTAGGAGATAATATCACTGTGTTTCGTTGTTAACTATAAAGATTTATCACAAAAATTTGGAATTAGGGACGAGACGAACTTAGTAAATTTTTTGAAAATTATTTATATCGACGTTTATATATTATGGAAACGTGGAATTAATATACAAACGAAAACACGACACGTGAGGCTAAGTGACAGCATATCGGACGACATTTCGTAATTTTGTCATTGTGATAAATCCTGGTTGCCCTGGTTGACAGCGTACATCTATCGTCCGATTTATCACGAAAATTAACCAATGGAAAAAAAGGCTTATATTATAGTTGTATTAGAATAACTAATCAAACAACTTTTACTTGGCTGTAATAACAATTTTAAAAAGAAGACTGTTGTTATTTTCGCGTCTGGTTTGAATATAAATATTATCGCGTCGCACGCGTGTGGTTAAGATGTGGCAATTGAAATCAATGATTTCTAAAATAATCGCTCGCATCGCTCGCGTCTGGTTAGGATACAGCTTTAAGCGTCTTCCTTTATTTGCTTTTTGTTGGCCAAGACATTCCCTCCCCAATCGTACCACCGTCCTAGCTAACATGAAGTTGTTGAAAGCGTGATCTCGCCGCCCCCCCCCCCCCATACCCCTACCCCCCATATAAAAAACGAAACCGTATACATGACATTGTAAAATCTTGACGTTCCTAACACACTTACGTTTCATGCTCTGAAATGTCTTGACCATCTACTTGCTAGTTTTCTTCAAATGATTATCCCACTTCATGGCTGATACCAATAGTCCTTCTCGCCAGGGAGCGTCGTTTTCATACTTTGATATTTACTACACATTCTTTATTCCCAAGCCGATTTTTTTTTTTTTTTTTTTTATAATTGCACACGAAATAGTGGAGGGGGGGGGGGGAGGGTGTTATTTCCAAAACACTTTTTGTTTTCTTCCTACGTCAAATCAGACGAAATAATTGTCACAACAATATACCTATTTATTGTTTTATTCAATATACTGTATTCAACTATCAGTTATTTCTTGTGTTTTTCTTGTTTTTTTAATATTTTGTGTGGGTTTTTTGTGGTAGTTTTAATTTTATTTGTTCAATTTAAATACAAAAAGAAAGAAATGTTTTATTTAACGACACACTCAACACATTTTATATACGGTTATATGGCGTCAGACATATGGTTAAAGACCACACAGATATTGAGAGAAGAAACCCACTGTCGCCACTTCATGGGCTACTCTTTTCGATTAGCAGCAATGGATCTTTTATATGCACCATCCCACAGACAGGGTAATACTTACCACGGCCTTTGATATACCAGCCGTGGTGCACTGAAAGCGAAATAGCCCAATGGACCCACCAACAGGGAATTTAAATACTAATACCTAGCTATCAACCACTCATCAATGTGTTGCTTAATTTCCGTTCTATACGTGCCAAGCCATGCATCGACTGTCTTCAGTCAGTGACCTTTCTGCACTGTGACCGGACACACCAAGTTCACATACTATGCATGCAATATATGGAAATACACATCTATTGACGCGAGACACTCGGGAGGGCGTAAACACACACCTACACAGCCAGCCATAATTGCACAAATGCACACACACACACACACACACACACACACACACACACACACACACACACACACACACGTACATACATACATACTACATACATACATACATACATGCACGCACGCGCGCACACACACGCATACACACACATATACATACACACACATACCTACATACATACCTACATACATACCTACATACATACATGGATGCCTCAATAGCTCAGAGCGCATCGTGGTTAGTCTTTCAGTTTGCGAGCGATTCGGTGCTACAGGTTCGAGTCCCTTGTGAGGCCAGAAAGGATTTAATTATCCCCTGCGTCAGTGCGTTAATATCTATGTATGTAACAGTCAACCTCGGTGTCACGGGGATCCTATAATACCCGTAACTGAATGAAACACGATTGTCCAAATATCTCTCCTAACTGTATATCTATTAGATCTCTCTGTAACAGGCAGTTATACCCGCTGGTGGCTCGTCTAGGTATGATCAGAGATAAGATCTTATATAAAGTATATATTATTAAGCACGTTTAGTTCACTAGAAAACACAACAAAAACACAATACACTTTGGAATCTGTATTAACCTACGCTGACAAATGTACTGCCGCAGTAGTTAATTCACAACAACAAATAATAACAACCCAGAACTGATCACTTAATTAGTTAATCTCTAGGTGTCTAGTTTACACAATATGCTAATCACTTCACCATGACACAACACCCACACGTGTGATAATTGAGAACCGCTGCCAGGGGAACTTAATTAATAAAGGAATTACAACTCTATTCCTAACTGGTTAATTTTTAATTAACCCTAACTACTCATTCAATAACCTTGTAATACAGACTTAATACTGGTACCTATCACAATAAAGACAATAACCTACAGTTTACCTAGGTCCTCTAGGATGACTGGATAAGCTTTATATATATATATATATCAGAACGGTGAGCCTACAGTATACTGCGTAAGATGACCGGCAGCACCGTCTAATAATATTGGTATAATACAGTATTAAAATATTTAAAGTCACATCAATCACAACAAGGTTATACAACAGAGCAGAAATGATATTTACCAAGTCCAAACGGACTAACGTTCCCCCTGGAAGCCTTCCTATGTTTCTCCCCCATATCTCTAACCCTAGCTATTTATTCAAAACTCTCAGAGACAGCGAATATCGCCTGGGGGCACAACGCGGTACCTCACCTATCATCTGATGTTTCCACCTCTCCCAGAGTCGGTATATTTTCTTAGATCGCCAGACTGGCTGTCGCCATTCCGCGAGCAATCCCGTGGCCATAAACAGCACTACCGGAGTTATTACGTATCTACTGGCCACATGGCCTCCACACCTGCGCTGGGTGTGTATTAGACGCTCGACGACCGTCGCGCAAAGGTATCACGTAACAAGTTGCCCATCTGGGCTTAAGTGCATATTGGAACTGCACACGGCCCTCTAAAACAATTAATATCGCCACAGGCGAAAAGAAATTAAGAGCATGTTCCGTCACACTCGGCATACATACAATATATAGATATTCATACATCAATTCATACATATATACATACATGTGCATACACACACACTCACACACACACACACACACACACACACACACACACATACACACACACACATACATACACACACATACATACATACATACATACATACATACATACATACACACATACATACATACATACATACATACAAAGGTCCTGTGCATTTCCGTTATGATTTAATATATGCTTGGTGCGGTAAGTTTGGTCTACTAGTATACGCTAGTAATACTGATCACAATGCTTTTGCAATTTTTCAACACAAGATATGTGGAAAATTAATTTCACAGTTAGCGCCTTATAGCTGAGGATTAGAGTAGAATTAAGACGAAATAAGAATAATTGAGACTGGATTACCTCGCGCCTAGTGTGAATCCTCGTTGAAGAAAATGAGCAATAAAGCTTCAAAGATAACGATTATTGGATTTACAGTTAATCCGCCTGTCTCATCAAGGGACAATATTCCATGCCATCATTTATTTGGCGTTCAGTGGAAGAAAGTGGTTCTTGGAGATAATGATTTAGAACACGCATATTAAGAATGACTTGGCATGAAGGCTCGCAATTAATATTAACTTGGTGTGACAACCACGTAGTACAAATAAGGCGAAACGGCAAATTATTTGGAAAGATTTTGTAATATCCAGTAGTCGTATGAGTAGAATGTCGAAATATTTCGGTTGAGGCAACACAACACCATTTGTCGTGGCTTTACTTGTGGCAGCTTAATATAGTCAGGCTAGGAAACAGTTCCTCATAAAAAAAAACACCTACAACATTGTGATATGATTTTTGTAATATTTCGTTGATGAAAGAAAGAAATGTTTTATTTAACGACTCACTCAACACATTTTATTTACGGTTATATGGCGTCAGACATATGGTTAAGGACCACACAGATTTTGAGAGGAAACCCGCTGTCGCCACTACATGGGCTACTCTTCCGATTAGCAGCAAGGGATCTTTTATTTGCGCTTCCTACAGGCAGGATAGCACAAACCATGGCCTTTATTGAACCAGTTATGGATCACTGGTCGGTGCAAGTGGTTTACACCTACCCATTGAGCCTTGCGGAGCACTCACTCAGGGTTTGGAGTCGGTATCTGGATTAAAAATACCATGCCTCAACTGGGATCCGAACCCACTATTAAACTGGAATACATAAAGTATCAACAAATAACAGAGAGAGAGAGAGAGAGAGAGAGAGAGAGAGAGAGAGAGAGAGAGAGAGAGAGAGAGAGAGAGAGAGAGAGAGAGAGAGAGAGAGAGAGAGAGAGAGAGAGAGAGAGAGAGAGAGAGAGAGAGAGAGAGAGAGAGAGAGGGAGGAGGGAGAGAGAGAGAGAGAGGAGAGAGAGAGAGAGAGAGAGAGAGAGAGAGAGAGAGAGAGAGAGAGAGAGAGAGAGAAGGAGACAGTCTGAGAGAGAGAGAACCCACAATTTTACTTCATAAAATGATGTTTAAAGCATCAATGAAATACGTTTTGATGAAACTTAATTCTATTACACACTTTTCGAAAAAGAGATTTATCTTCGATTGCTTTCCACTGCATTCTGTTACCTATTGAATTAATGCACCACACGCAACAGGTTGCAGATAACAAATCATTATACATTAACAGTAGGGTCAGTTTGTCAACATGTAAAGACTGAACAAGCATTGTGGCAGATTGTCTGAACTGGTTGTCTGACTAGCAGCAATATCACTCTCCTTGGAATACACAATATACATACACATACACACACGCACACACATACATACATACATACATACATACATACATACATACATACATACATATATATATATATATATATACATACATACATACATACATACGTGGATGCCTCGATAGCTCAGAGCGCATCGTGGTTAGTCTCGCAATGTGCGGGCGATTCGGTGCCACAGGTTCGAGTCCCAGCAACGGTATGGGAAAAGTTGTGAGGCCACGCACACACACACATATATATACACAGCGAAACTTCTCTAAACCGGACCCTCAGTAAACCGGAATTCCCTCAACACCGAACTTTTTTCCACGGTCCCGCGTTTTACGCAGCTTTAACCACTGAAATAAACCCCTGAAAACCGGAAACCCCTCTACTTTGAATACCGAACGAATTTCCGGGTCCCGTTTTGTTTATTCAATACAAATTTTACCTCTGAAGATTGAACAATTAAAACTCTGAAGGAGCGTCGCCTGTCTCGACCACACCAATTAGTTGTCAAAGTCGCGGTGTTACTAACTATACCAGATGGTATGCGCATGCTCGGTGTAGCGTGTCCGGGGCGTGTTTGAGCGTTTGTCGAACAATGCTCTAATTAGTCTCTGTTACCTAGATTTCGGTTAAGCCTTGTTATTCAATTAACACCTTTAAGTTTGTAACGGGAATAATCATGTGCACTGTGTTTATTGGGAATGAGATTACTACCTCTTCCGAACAAATTTATCGCTGGTTTCACACGTTTGTACCTTGGTAATCTTAATAGTAAAAATTAAAAAAATGGTTATCAAGGCTGTTTCTTAAAACCTCAGTAAACCGAACACCCCTCTAAACCGAACATTTTATTCGGTCCCAAGGGTGTTCGGTTTAGAGACGTTTCACTGTATATATATATATATATATATATATATATGTAAGACTTAGTTCATTCTTAGATGTAAGCCTTACTTCAAGCAATAACAAGTCACCTTGTAAATTAAATGACCACCATATCACACAGATATAAGACGTAAATACGATTAATGATCAACTTAATTAAAACAATAACTTTATATTGTGAGGGCCGTTAAGATGGCCGACACAATTATCATGGAACACATCACTGACCATAACTTTGTTTCCAAATCACATATATGCCATTTTTGCAGGACAACTATTTTTAGATCTATATCATGTTTTTATGAGTATGAAATAATGTAATCATATTTAGAACACTGATCAAATGTAAAAATCGAAGAAGGCTGCCACAATGATCATGAAACAAAGAAATTACCATAACTTTGCTTGTAAATGACTTACGATCAATATATTTTGGATCTGCATATAGGTTTGAAAATGGAGAATCATACCAGGAACATTGTCATTTTGTAGGCTTAACATCCAGTAGAATAGTTTTCTTTCTCGAACCTATAAATGCACTGTTACTTGTGAAACTAATATTTGTTTTTTACAGATTATGTGTTCATGTTACTCATCATCACTAGAGTCCTCACTGATAGTCAACGCTGCAGTTCGTTCACATTTCTCTGGTTTTGCACCACAAAGACATGAAATGGCACATCTTAGATTTTGTTTTGCACAGGTACACAGATGAAGACATTTCCCTTTCCTGCACTTACAAAATGTAGGCTTTATTAAGATGTCTGGTCTTGCAGCTTTGTTCATCATTGTTGGTACCAGCTTTCCTCCAACCAAGTGTCGACTTAAATTTGTTGGGTCAGGTAGTACTGGTTTAGATGAGTGGGCACGCTTGCTCACCACTATTTGGTTTAGCGCAGTGAATATGAAGCCGAAATGCATTGCCAGTTGGAGGTAGGTGCCGAAGATCCCCATTGGTAGTTGCAAATAAATGTGCATGAGGTTCATCAGCAGTGCCGTTGAAATTGGGCCTACCATAGAGAGCTGCAAAGAGCAGTCTGCGTGATTCATACACCTCATCAGTGAGAATGATACTCATTCCTATTTCGCCAAATTCTCCTAGGGCAGTTAGCTGTCCAATGTTGCTTAGTGTCACTTTCAATACTCGTTTCTTTCCCTTTTTGTTTGGAATGGATAGCTGACTGTATCACAACTGATGATAATGTAGGTACTAAACAAAATACCAGTCAAAGTTTTAGCATCCACACCACACTTTCTTGACACGCATGCAACAATCGTGTGTACAGGAATGTATTTATCAATATTTTTTTAACCGTGGTTCATTGAGTCCTGGAATTCGTACACTGTAATACATACTGAGAACTAGGACATCTGTGTCGGTAGCCTGAAGTATCACACTATTACATCCAAGTTCCTTAACGCAGTAACTGATGTCAACAAAAAACCGCCAGTTCAGGTAAATCAGTGCATATCACATTGGAAATTTTGACTGTGTGACTTGGATCCTTCATCAACCTACCGATTATGAGTTTCAGATTATCTGGGAGGTGTTCGCAGCATCCTATCCAAGATTCCCCCAAGTAGTTTAAGAGGTTTGCATTGTTATGCATACTTTTTGTGTCATAAGCTTCCAATCTGGAATTTGTAGTGTGTCATGAGGGTGATACTCTTTTTAAGGCTTGCATTGTTTTTTCTCTCTTATCTCTTTCTTCTTGTTTCAAGCTTTTTTTCTGGTCCAAAGTCATAGCGGTCCCCAACAAAATTCAGTATTTCACATTTCACTGGGATACAGTGTAAAATATTGTCTAAGTACATCTTCTGAAGTTCTGCAAATGTGTTGCACTCTGGTTCAAACAGAGGTGAAGGGTACTTTGTCCATTCGTGACTGAGAGCTTGTTTCTTTTTGTCATCAGTTAATTCATGGGTAAAGAATAAACTTTTGGCTATTGTTGATTCTTCTTCATAAACCATTTGAATTCTCAAATGCAGTTTGATACTTTTAGATGTACAATGTTTTACCCTGTTGGAATCCGCTATGTTCTGCCTCTTCCAAGATCTGGAGACCTGTTTCTTTTGCATGTATTAGTTCTAAAGAAGAAGCCTTTTCCCCAGTGCTGATGTTTAGCAAATCTGTAGTGTTGTCACACATAACTGGGTTGATCATTGTTTCTTTCACTAGTGTTTTGATTCGATTGACTGCATCACTTTCGTTCTTTGCAGAGTGATGGGGAATCCTCATGACATTTGTATGGTTCATTCATGTGAACCATTCTCTTTGTGTCTTCCGATATTGATGTTAACTCTGGGACTACTCTTAGGTACTTCTCCATTGTCGCAGGACTGTTTTAGCATCACAGTTATAAGTCTGCTCAAGACACATATCCGTCCAGACACCACTGAATCTACCAGTTGTTCTTCTAACCACAAAGTTCCCTTTCTCAAATTCTCTGTTCACTTCGGGTGCTGAAATCTGCAACGTCTGCATCTCTTGAAGATACCGAGGAAGGCAAGAGACATATTTACCATGTCCAGCTGCAACCAGGTATGGTAACATGTTTTCCGTTTGTCAGATGTTGCTGCCACATACCAGCTCTCTCAGAGTGGATGGACATCTTTAGAATGGTAACCATTTCTATTTACATAAGCCAAAACCTTGCTGTGGGGTTGTTACAGCATATATCTTTGAATTATGTCTTTTTACACTTGTTAGAGAAGACATAGCCTGTTCAGTTTGCAATACATCAGCAATCCTGTCTTTGTGTTTGCTCAGGAGAATGTCAATAACATTATTGACAGTTTCATCAAGATTTGATGTCCAGATCAGATGATTGTTGCAATAACCAGCTTTTAAGAGACTCCCAAAATAGCTGAAATTGCGCAGTGTACACCAAGCTGTGTGCCCTGAGCATTAAGTAATAATCTTTTTCAGACAGTATTTTTCTAGCTGTTCCTGGAAGAGAAAACCCAGCTTGAGCAAGTATATCTTCTACACCACTTCATTGCATGAAGAATCCTCTAGCACCTAGAAAATTGGAGGCAGTATGAAAACCACCCATTCGAAGAATGAGTCTATCAAACTTTTCAGGAAGTTTCTATCGTGTTAATACTATTTCATAAATAGCTTGGTCATATGTGGCAATAGCTTTGTCTTACCCAACTTTCTGAGAAACCTTTAGCCAATAATCCAGTGATGCATTAACAACGACAAGATCTGTAGGAGATCGAGGGAATAGTGGTCTATATGCTATTTGAGTTGCTTTTGACTTTTCTTCTTTAATCAAAATGTCAAAATGTTAAGACAACTGTTCTCACATTCAAAAATAAAAATAGTATATTAAATGGAAAATAAGTAAGGAGTTAAAAATGTAAATGCTTTTCAATCAATCTTATTATTATTATTATTATTATTATTATGTATCTAAAAGTCTTGTTGTTAATATAATAAACGCATGCATGTAGTATTTATAGTTGGGGTGGGGTGGGTTGCCATTTGAATTTATATTACTATTAAATACTCATACAAGTGTAGCCTACAAAAACACAATTAACTAAAAATCATAAACAATTTACCATACATTATTGTAATATGGAAATAATGTTTGTTTCAATTATAAAAAGAACTAAAGCGTGATGTTTCAAGATTTTAGACGTAAAATTTAATATATGTAAATTTATGTATATGTATGTATAATATGTATATTTTACCAATGGTGGCTGTATTGGAATTACATGGCCCGTACGGGATATAGAAGGTGGTGCTATATAACTTTTTATTTGGTATATAATGCACTAACAGCATGGACATTGGTCATGACATTTTATATGACATTCATAGTATTTTTCTAAAAGAAACGGCAGAATATTAAGAAAAACTCCATAGCAACCATCTTGGAAAATGGCCGCCATTGCTGATGCAGGAAATACTTCGAGTTCTTTTCATTTTTAAAATGTTCTCTATGATGTTTTCTATGAGTGTCGAAAGTTTCATGCTATTATTTTAAGAATTGACAATTTGGTGGAGAAAAAAAATCAAATTCAAATGCGCAATTTTATCCTTTTTTAGGCCTACCAGCCTCCACTCCACATAGGATATTTATTTTTCGCATTAGAAATTGACTTGCAGACCAGTTGAACATTGATTCTGAATATTTAAGCTATTTAAAAATGTTAATTAAAAAAGTATAGGAGATGGGTTCACCTTGAACCTATTTTAAGGCCTTTTTCCAATTCTGGGTTCCAGACTAATGACCGTACATTCGGGACACTCTCTTTAAGTAATGAGTTTTTATCACAATACTGACGACGTGTCGACCTGTTGTTCTCACCATCCCACCGTTTTCCCCAAAGTGTTACGCCTTGCATAATTTAGTGCAGAGGACCAGGTAGTGGTGGAAACAAAATGGCGACGTACTAAGTGAAATATCCCCGCGTTCCCGCAGGGAGTACAGACAGTTCAGCTAATGATCCTCTTGCTAGTATTAGACTACCAACTATCACGACGAAGTGTTGGCCAACTCGCAGATATCTCGATTTCTATGGCTGTCCAGTTGCTAGTCTGAGCGCTCTTACAACTCGATTCTCGTTGTATACAACGCCTGCGACCTATTAGTTGTAAACATGAGTACACCAGTCGTTAGTTGGTAGTGTGTGTGTGTAGGGTGGGGTGGGGTGGGGTGGGGGTTCTAGTACGTCGTTCTGGTTATTCAAACCAATGTCGTGTTTAGTAGGTTGAGAGATCATCGCGTGTGTGCATGTGTGTGTCTGTGTGTATGTGTGTGTATGTGTGTGTGTGTGTGTATATATGTATATATATGTGTGTGTGTGTGTGTGTGTGTGTGTGTGTGTGTATGTCGGTGTGTGTCGGTATGTGTGTGTGTCCGTGTGTGCGTGTTTGTGTATTGGGCGTATTTATATCTCCTACAATTCCCGTCAGGAATGGGTTATGTACTTTTATTTTCTATGTTATATAATACTGTATACATATTTTGAAACTAACTGTCTGTCTATTGTTCAGAATGTATTATTGGATGCAGTAAGCGCCAGTGTTTAGGTGTATGAATCATGTTATTATCTGTGCACGATGTAATGTTTAGTCATGTGTACTATTACAACTGTTACGAAAAACTATATAGGCTATTACTAGTGTGTTTCGATATTGTCAGTATCATATATTAGGAATATAAAGTGTATTATGCGAGCCTCTGATGTCTTTTTGAATGGAAATGACGTCAAACTAGAATGACGTCCTCAAAATAAAAATAAACTAGTGCATAACGTTTTTTTTCTTTTTTCTTAACGCTGGACAGCTTTCAGTGTACAATTGCTGTTTGATGACTATGTATGCATACATCAATTATGGAGTGTCACCCTAGTACATTTGCTTAAATGCCAATAGACCTAGTGCCGTGACCTCGATTAATTTACATCTAATTTGCAAAGTTATCAAATTCTTAAAGTATGCGATCTGAAAAATATCACACTGAAAATGAAAGATATTATATGATATATATATATATATATATATATATGTATATGTATATGTATATATATGTGTGTGTGTGTGTGTGTGTGTGTGTGTGTGTGTGTGTGTGTGTGTGTGGTATATGTATATCGGGAGTGGCTGTTCTCCTATAGACGAGGCACTAGATAGAGATTCATGGCTTAGAGAGATGACGTAACCACGACACCACCGAGGCCGGTCCTGTATGCCACAAGAGATAGGTTTCAGTGCACACGAGCCACTAGGCTTCGTCCGACGTAGTTTACGAAGACTCTTTAACGACATAACGGTTTCGCATGTAGAACACACACTGCTGCAGTTCTGATTGGATATAGTGTTCGCCAGTTGCTGTTTGTGTGAATTTGATCACATATGCACAACACATGTTTATTCACGTGCCGTCAAACAGCTGTCGAGCAAGACAAACTGAAGGTTAAAACTTGAATAGCAAATACGAAAAAAAAACGACAACATCGAACTGCAATTTGCTGCACAATTGCCTGTTGCTATGACGTCAATGTCTTTTTTCTGCTTAAATATTTAAAATGTTACGTGACACCTTTTAAATTAAAAACTAAAAAATCATTATATTTTTATATGTTTTATTGGCTGGTTGGGGTACGTGTCATATATCACTTAATAGAATTTTATTACATGTGTTTTGTTAATATTAACACTATTGTCAACGGAGAATGATTTGGTGTATTGGAACCAGTAAGATAGATTGCTCAAAATGGTAACCAAACAAATCTGACAGGCTCAATTACGGAGCACAGTACCGCCGGAACAACGTATTACCGCGATGATAGGTAGTGGCAAGATAAATGCGCGTATTTTACAAAAACTCCTAGCTCATGTCAATGTTTCTGTTAGGTGTTATCTTTACATCAATGGTCAGTCCATTTCCGAAACCAATTTTATTTACAAGCAAATTAGATTTAAAATTTGTTGAGATTCCTTTTTGTTGTCTTCTTTTTAATTTCGCAAAATATATATATATATTTATTTTTTTGGAGAGCGTGACGTAGCCTTGTGGTAAACCGCTAGCTCAATGCGCGGTCGGTCTAAGTGCTTTCCTGTCTGTGGGATGGTGCATATAAAAATTCCCTTGCTACTAATTGAAAAATGTAGCGGGTTTCCTCTCCGAGATTATATGGTTGGCATCCAATAGCCGACGATTAATAAACCAATGTGCTCCAGTGGTGTCGTTAAACAAAAACACATTATAATTTTTCACTTTGTTTTCTTCCGATATTACCGACAAAACTGTTTTTATGTTTACCTTATTATATTCTTGTTCATCGGTGGGCCCATTGGGCTATTTCTCGTACCAGCCAATGCACCACGACTGGTATGTTAAAGGCAGTGGTATGTGCTATCCTGTCTGAAGATGGTACATATAAAAGATCCCTTGCTACTAACTGATAAAATGTAGCGTTTTTGTTTCCTCTAAGATTATATACCAAAATTGCCAAATGTTTGATATCCAATAGCCGATGATTAATAAATCAACGTGCTCTAGTGGAGTCGTTAAACGCCAACTTTAAACTTTAACTGTAAAACTTTATCATAGTCTTTATTCCTCTAAACACAGAAGGAAAGAAATGTTTTATTTAACGACGCACGCAACACATTTTATTTACGGTAATATGGCGACAAACATATGGTTAAGGAGCAAACAGATATAGAGAGAGGAAACCCGATGTCGCCATCTCATGGGCTACTCTTCCGATTAGCAGCAAGGGATATTTTATTTGCGCTTCCCACAGGCAGGATAGTACATACCACGGCCTTTGTTACATCAGTTGCGGAGCACTGGCTGGAACGAGAAATAAGCCAATGGAGCCACCGACGGGGATCGACCCTAAACCGACCGCGCATCAAGCGAACGCTTTACCACTGGGCTACGTCCCGACCCTCTAAACACAGAGTGACATATAATTACATTTCATTATATACACACAAACATACACATACACACATACACACAAACACACATACACACAAACACACATACACACATACACACACATACACACAAACACACAAACACACATACACACACATACACACAAACACACATACACACACATACACACACAAACATACATAAACATACACACACATACACATACATACACACACATACACACATACACACACATACACACAAACACACATACACACACATACACATACACACACATACACACAAACACACATACACACATACACACACATACACATACACATACACACATACACACAAACACACATACACACACATACACACATACACACACATACACACACATACACACATACACACACATACACACAAACACACAAACATACACATACACACATACACACAAACACACATACACACAAACACACATACACACATACACACACATACACACAAACACACAAACACACATACACACACATACACACAAACACACATACACACATACACACACATACACACACAAACATACATAAACATACACACACATACGCACAGACATACATACACACATACACACACATACACACAAACACACATACACACACATACACACAAAACACATACACACATACACACACATACACACAAACACACAAACATACACATACATACACACAAACACACATACACACACATACACACATACACACACACACATACACACACATACACACAAACACACAAACATACACATACACACAAACACACATACACACACATACACACATACACACACATACACACACAAACATACACACACATACACACACAAACACACATACACACAAACACACATACACACACATACACACAAACATACATACACACATACACACAAACACACACATACACAAACAAACATACACACACATACACACAAATATACATACACACAAACACACACAAACACACATACACACATACACAAACACATACACATACACACAAACACACACACATACACAAACACACATACACACAAACACACACATACACATACATACAAACACACATACACACAAACACATACACACAAACACACATACACACAAACACATACACAGAAACATACACACACACACATACACACACACACATACATACATACATATATACATACACACATACATACACACATACACACACACATACAAACACATACACTCATACAAACCCACACGCACACATACACACAAACACACACACACACATACACACAAACATACAAACACACACACTAAAACACACAAACACACAAACGCACATACACACAAACACACACACAAACATACACACATAAACATACACACATACACACAAACATACACACATAGACACAAACATACACACAAACATACACACATAAACATACACACACACACTCATACACACAAACACAAACATACACACATAAACTACACACATACACACAAACATACACACATACACACAAACATACACACAAACATACACACATACATACACACATACATACACACATAAACATACACACATACACACACACTCATACACACAAACACAAACATACACACATAAACATACACACAAACATACAAACATACACACAAATATACACACAAATATACACACACACATACATACACACATACACACAAACATACACACATAAACATAGACACATACACATACACACAAACACACATACACACAAACATACACACATAGACACACACATACACACATACACACAAACACACATACACAGATACACACATACATACACACATACACAGATACACACATACATACACACATACACACACAAACATACACACATAAACATAGACACATACAAACATACACATACACACAAACATACACACAAACATGCACACATAAACATACACACATACACACATAAACATACACACAAACATACACTCATACACACAAACATACATACAAACATACACACGTACATACAAACATACACACAAACATACACACATAAGCATACACACAAACATACACACAAGCATACGCACATACACACAGAAACATACACACATAAACATACCCACAAACATACACACATACACACAACCATACACACAAACATACACATAAACATACACACATACACACAAACATACAGACATACACACAAAGATACATACATACACACAAACATACATACACATACACACAAACATACACAGAAACATACAAAACATACACACAAACATACAGACATACACAGAAACATACACACATACACAGAAACATACACACATACACACAAACATACAGAACATACACACAAACATACAGACATTCACAGAAACATACACACATACACACAAACATACACACATACACAGAAACATACACACAAACATACAAAACATACACACAAACATACAATACATTAATAAAGAACACAATGAAAAGCAGGTAAGTGAAAGTTTGTTTTGTTTAACGACACAGCTAGAACACATTGATTTATTAATGATCGGCTAGTGAATATTTAAACATTTGGTTATTTTGACATATAGTTTTAGAGAGGAAACCAGATATATATTTTAGTAGTAGCAAGGGATCTTTTATATGCACCATCCCACAGACAGGATAGCACATACCACGGTCTTTGATCAACCAGTCGTGACGCACTGGTTGAGACGAGATATAGCCCAATGGGCCCACCGACGGTGATCGATCCCAGACAGACCGCGCATCAGACGAGCGGTTTACCTCTGTGTTACATCCTGCCCCCTGCAGGTAATTTTGTATGTACGCAGGTAGTCTCTGAAAGAATAGCTCATAAAATGTATGGGGTAATACAGTTATCGGCTACTAGTGATGGCTTCAACGTATTGTACCGGCCTCGGTGGCGTCGTGGTTAGGCCATCGGTCTGCAGGCTGGTAGGTAATGGGTTCGGATCCCAGTCGAGGCATGGGATTTTAAATCCATATACCGACTCCAAACCCTGAGTGAGTGCCCCGCAAGGCTCAATGGGTAGGTGTAAACCACTTGCACCGACCAGTGATCCATAACTGGTTCAACAAAGGCCATGGTTTGTGCTATCCTGCCTGTGGGAAGCGCAAATAAAAGATCCCTTGCTGCTAATCGGAAAGAGTAGCCCATGTAGTGGCGACAGCGGGTTTCCTCTCAAAATCTGTGTGGTCCTTAACCATAATATTATGTCTGACGCCATATAACCGTAAATAAAATGTGTTGAGTGCGTCGTTAAATAAAACATTTCTTTCCTTCTTTTTCAAAGTATTGTTTGCTTAGTAAATGAATTTACTAGATAACTTGTTTCACCGTAAATACCTTCTATTGAGACATCAACATTAACTGGGGGTTCACATTTTCATTTCAACTTATTTTCGTGCTTATATTCAATTAAGGTTCAAGCACGCTGTCCTGGGCACACGCCTCAGCTATCTGGACTGTCTGTCCGGACAGTGGATTAGTTGTTAGTTGGTTCGTGAGAGAGAAGAGGGTGTAGTGACCTTACCCACTGAGCCCCTAAGAACTCGATCTGGGTTGGAGTCGGTACCGGGCTGCGAACTCTGTACCTACCATCCTGAAGTCCGATGGCTTAACCACTGCGCCACCGAGGCCGGTTGGTTGCTTCAAAGTATTGTATGCTAAATAAATGAATTTAATAGATAACAGGTTCACCGTAAATACTTTCTATTGATTCATCAAAATTAACTGGAAGTTCACAGGACAATTATCTTAGCAATACAAACAGAATCGGGAGTTGCAGCTTTATCGTTAGGAGTATGCCCATATCCGTTAATGTTCAGACAGACAGACAGACAGGCAGGCAGACAGACAGATAGATAATTCATTAACGTCTCACATTATGTACATCACACATTTACAAAATACCCCCCCCCCCTCCCCATAAAAGTACATAAGCCATTTGTTTTAGAACTATGAGAGACAGTATAGTTAAATAATACAATTAAACTAATAATGACAACACTATATGTGAATATAAAATGTCACTACGACGTTGTAAAATATAAGGGCGGGATTAATCTCAGTTGGTTGAGTGCTCGCATGAGGTGCTTGCGTCGCAGGATCGAACCACCTCGGTGGATCTATTCAACTGATTCCTTTTTTTTCGTTCCAACCAGTGCATCACAAATGGTCAAAAGTAAAGTTTGTTTTATTTAACGACGCCACTAGAGCACATTGATTTTTAATCTTATCATCGGCTATTGGACGTCAAACATATGGTCATTCTGACACTGTTTTTAGAGGAAACCCGCTGTCGCCACATAGGCTACTCTTCTTTACGACAGGCAGCAAAGGATCTTTTATTTGCGCTTCCCACAGGCAGGATAGCACAAACCATGGCCTTTGTTGAACCAGTTATGGATCACTGGTCGGTGCAAGTGGTTTACACCTACCCATTGAGCCTTGCGGAGCACTCACTCAGGGTTTGGAGTCGGTATCTGGATTAAAAATCCCATGCCTCGACTGGGATCCGAACCCAGTACCTACCAGCCTGTAGACCGATGGCCTGCCACGACGCCACCGAGGCCGGTCACACAAATGGTCAAAGACCGTGGTATGTGCTTACTTATATGCGGGAAAGTTCATATAAAAGATCCCTTGCTGCATTAGGAAAAATGTAGCGGGTTTTCTCTGATGACTACGAGTCAGAATTATCAAATGTTTGAATATAATTATGTCAAAATTACAAAATATTTGATATCCAATAGCCGATGATTAACACATCAATGTACTCTAGTGGTGTCGTTAAACAAAAACAAATTGTAAAATATAAAGTCATGTTTTGGCTGTTACACATGCAAGGTTAGGCTTTGACATTAAAACACAGACAGCCATGTCGATCCCACTCCTTGACATGACCAGTGGCTGGGTGTGAGTCAGATAATTGACATCTGTTATGAATCGTTTTATAACACATAACGTTCACACTCATCCAATCGATCCTAATATAATGAGTAGGTCCCTATAGTCCGTCCCATCCTCCTACTAAAATGTTTGTTTGGTTGTTGTTGTTTTTTTTTTTGTTTTTTTTAGGGGGGGGGGGTTGGGGGGAGGGGGGTTGTAAAGAATTCCAGCTTTGTTTGACGCAAGAAGAAATGTAAAAAGTGTTTTGGAAATAAACAAAAAATATATAATACAAATAAATACCCCCCACCCCACCCCCACCCCCCGAACAAAAAAACAACAACTATGTTTGTGTTCAATTTAGAAAACAATCGGCTCATAAATAAATAATTTGTAGTAAAATTCATAGTCCATGTGGGACGGACTATAGACTGTAGTACATGCATTTGCAAACAAACCCAACAAAAAAAAGAAAAGAAACAAACTGGCCAGTACATTAATGTACAGGGCTTAAGCTAGACCCGAAATACTAGGATCAGTTAAACCAAGAATCGTCCTGGGACACGGCCCCAACCCTTCCTACCTAACCTCTCCGTCGTTAAAGGGCTAAAATTAAAATATAATAAGGTTATTTTTAAGTTTAGGCTGCCCAATCACAATTTGCATCAAAATACTCAAACTTAAATATTTTTATATTTTATAAATTTTTGATTAGAAATCTTCAAACTTTAATTATAATTTTCCCCATATATTCTTTTGGACATAAAATTCAAAATTGCCACTGGCTATCCAGAGATAGGACCCGGGATAGACATGCTTGAAAACTTAGTGGTATATGAGCATGTTAAAATTAGACGCTTCCGCTTCCGCTAACGAAGATTGATATCACAATATCACAGACGTCTCGCCATGTACTCTCGAGTTACCCCCCACCTGGGGGGGGGGGGACTCTTACTGAGTTACGGGAAGCTACTTGAGTATCGCGTCACGTACACAGGTGTCCCAGTTTCAAATTCCTCCCGTATTCCAAGTTACTCCCCGATAATTTGAACCTAGTTTCAGATGACCGGGGGTTGTTTGAACCTAGTTTCAGATTACCGAGGGTTGTTTGAACCTAGGTTCAGGTAGTTTCAAATTACCCCAAGTTTCGGATTAACCCATTTAATATCTCAAACTATCTTTTATTTGTGCTTCCCACAGGCAGGATAGCGCAAACCATGGCCTTTGTTGAACCAGTTATGGATCTCTGATCGGTGCAAGTTACTTACACCTACCCACTGAGCCTTGCGGAGCACTCACGCAGGGTTTGGAGTCGGTATCTGGATTAAAAATCCCATGCCTCGACTGGGATCCGAACCCAGTATCTACCAGCCTGTAGACCGATGACCTAACCACGACGCCACCGAGGCCGGTATATCTGAAAAGACGGCGTGCTTGAAAAAGTAGGTACATTATAAAACTCAAACTGCGTATTGTTTGTACCAATAAAGAACACAGATTAATTAACCATGGATTATTGGATGTGGAACATTTGATCGTTCTGACATATACTCTTCAGAGGAAACGAACTGCAGCTTCCCATCAGCAACAAAAATGAATGAATGAATGTTTAACGACACCCCAGCACGAAAAATACATCGGCTATTGGGTGTCAAACTATAGTAATGCAAACAAATAAAGTGATGATCAACATCAATATAAAAATTCAACAATTAAACTAAAACACAGTGTAAAGAACTGTGCAAAAACATAAACATCACAGACAGATACTGACTTTTACTAAAAAATGCAATTATATCTCGAAAAAAATAAGGGGATTTGTGCTGTATTGGCCATTCTCAAAGAGAATGTTACATCCCTGCACCACGGTGAGGTTACAGCACGCGCAGGGGCATTAGCAACAAAGGATGTTTTATATTTAATTTTCTACAGACAGGACACTATATACCACGGCCATTGATATACCAGTTCTGGAGCACTGGTTGAGATGGCAAAAGCACCAATGAGGTGAACATTCTACTGATTGAGCGCAAACCCGCCCTGTGGATTACCAAACGCTGATAGAACAATGAATGAATGAATGAAATTAATCAATTATGCATTAAATTTCTGTTACATTCATTACAAGTTAACGTCACCCCATTGGTCAAGCTGTAGCAAGGCGAATGTATTCATTTCTCGATGACGTCAGTTTATATTGGCATTTTGTTTTATTGGGCTTTATTGTTTAGAACCAAAAACGTAAGGCGTAAAAAAAAAAAAAAAAAAAAAAAATTGTGTGTTTCCGGTTTCCCGACCGACCCTAATTTTACGCTGCGACCCTAAAATGATTACCTTAGTTCCGCACAAAATTCGTGTACTGTTTTACAGGTACCCCATACATGTTTCAATCACAAGGCTACTTGACACAGTGGCACTAGATGAAATAAAATTGCATAATTTTTTTGCCCAGATGAAACTTGTTTTTTTTTTTACAACCAACAAATTACATTTATCACCAATCACTGGACTTGTGATGTTCACTTCTCTATCGAAATTACAACTCGAACTTTGACACAGCCGGAAGTTATTTGGTTTAGTACTACCTATAGAACTAATGTTAAAGTTTTCAAGATATACTGAGTATGTGCTGTATTCTTCACTCTCATGGAAACCCATGGAAATGTTGCTAACCGACTGACAGAACAAACTGTGCGTTGTCGTTAGGCAATACTCCTTTTGTTTGGTGAATATACCCTGATTGTTTTAAAACACGCTATCTACAGTTCAATCAATCCAGCCCCTCTTCTCCTGGGAAATATAACAATCTCAACTCCTTTAGGCCCGCCGGGGTGAATCTGTAAGTGATGGGTGCAACGAGTATAAATACTCATTAATAATGACAGTGGAAGACTGAAAATACTTCAAAGACAAAGCAAAACCTTCGGAACAATTTTGCACCAATGTCGTTACGTACGTTTATAACAACAGGGTTTAACAGCAGCAATAACAATAACAGCAGCAACAACAAAGTTTAACAGCATGATCATTATCATCAACAACAACAGCATCAATAATACATTCAAACAAATGGATAAATGAATAGATAGATAAACAGGCACCGCGGAAGCAAGTAGACATTGGTGTGGGTGGGTGAGGGAGGGGGTGGGGGGTGGGGTCCGATTCAGATCGTGGACGCAAAGCAAAGTTTGTAGGGTGTTCGGGGGTATGCTCCCGGTAAATGTTTGAAAATTAGATGACATTCCTTAAGATTTGCTACCAGTAATATTTTGATTTAGAGTTATTAGGGAGGTTAGAGACCGCCATCTCCCCCTGCTCCGCCCTGGGTGAGACAGACAGGCAGACAGACAAATATATAAATAAATAATAGAAAAACATAATTAAATAATATAATATAATATAATATAATGTAATGTATGGCATTGTAGTGTAGTCTAGTGTAGTGTAGTGTAGTGTAGTGTAGTGTAGTGTAGTGTAGTGTAGTATAGTGTTATGCAATATAGTATAGTATAGTATGATATAGTAATGCAATGCAATTCAATTCAGTGCAACATTTCATAACATAACATAACATAATATAAAACTAAACTAACTAAACTAAAACTGAAATAATAAAATAAAATAAGAATACCTTCTTCCCCTGTACAGTTTCGAACCGACAATGGACGGGATCCCATGCATGGTAGAATGTCGGGCGTAGTAGACGAGTAGATTCTTGACCCCCTTTTGGTCCCGGATGCCATCCATGTGGAATTCGGGGCCGAGCGGGCGGAGGGCAAACGACTCTTCATCCAATTCGTCCTTCACCTTCTCATTAGGCTCCATGCTGCTTCGGTATCTGTGGTCAAGAAAGTAGCATAATATTGTACGAAACCTATTGCCTGTGAAGGTGGAAAGTGCCATCTTCAAAGTATATATAATATTGTACGAAACCTATTGCCTGTGAAGGTGGAAAGTGCCATCTTCAAAGTATTTATAATACTGTACGAAACCTATTGCCTGTGAAGGTGGAAAGTGCCATCTTCAAAGTATTTATAATACTGTACGAAACCTATTGCCTGTGAAGGTGGAAAGTGCCATCTTCAAAGTATTTATAATATTCTACGAAACCTATTGCCTGTGAAGGTGGAAAGTGCCATCTTCAAAGTATTTGTAATATTGTACGAAACCTATTGCATGTGAAGGTTGAAAGTGCCATCTTCAAAGTATTTATAATATTGTACGAAACCCATTGCCTGTGAAGGTGCAAAGTGCCATCTTCAAAGTATTTATAATATTGTACGAAACATATTGTCTGTGAAGGTGGAGGATACCATCTTTAAAGTATTATTAGTGTTGTATGAAACGTATTGCCAGTGAAGGTGGAGGATACCATCGTTGCATTATTATCAGTGTTGTACCAAACGTATTGCCTGTGAAGGTGGAAAGTGCCATCTTCAAAGTATTTATAATATTGTTCGAAACCCATTGCCTGTGAAGGTGGAAAGTGCCATCTTCAAAGTATTTATAATATTGTACGAAACCCATAGCCTGTGAAGGTGGAAAGTGCCATCTTCAAAGTTTTTATAATATTGTACGAAACCTATTGCCTGTGAAGGTGGAAAGTGCCATCTTCAAAGTATTTATAATGTTGTACGAAACCTATTGCCTGTGAAGGTGGAGAATACCATCTTTACAGTATTATCAGCGTTGTACCAAACCAATTGCCTGTGAAGGTGGAGGATACCATCTTTACAGTATTATCAGTGTTGTACCAAACCCATTGCCTGTGAAGGTGGAGGATACCATCTTACAGTATTATCAGTGTTGTACCAAACCAATTGCCTGTGAAGGTGGAGCATACCATCTTTACAGTATTATCAGTGTTGTACCAAACCAATTGCCTGTGAAGGCGGAGAATACCATCTTTACAGTATTATCAGTGTTGTACCAAACCCATTGCCTGTGAAGGCGGAGAATACCATCTTTACAGTATTATCAGTGTTGTACCAAACCAATTGCCTGTGAAGGTGGAGGATACCATCTTTACAGTATTATCAGTGTTGTACCAAACCCATTGCCTGTGAAGGTGGAGGATACCATCTTTACAGTATTATCAGTGTTGTACCAAACCAATTGCCTGTGAAGGTGGAGGATACCATCTTTACAGTATTATCAGTGTTGTGACGGTACATGCTCTTAATTTTGTTTTCGCCTGTGGCGATATTAATTGTTTTAGAAGGCCGTGTGCAGTTCCAAATGCACTTAGCTAGGTGGGCAACTTGTTACGTAATACCTTTGCGCGACTGTACGCCTAATACACACCCAGAGTAGGTGTGGAGGCCACGTGGCTAGTAGTTACGTAATATCTCCGGTAGTGCTGTTTATGGCCAGGAGATTGCTCGCGGTTGGCGACAGCCAGACTGACGATCAGAGAGAAATATACCGACGCTGGGAGAGGTGGAATATCAGATGATAAGATTCGGTGCCGCGATTTACCCCCGGCCGATATTTCGATTTATAATGAATAGCTAGTGTTTTAGAGTTATGGGGGGAAGCAAAAAGGACGGCTCCCAGGGAACGTTGTCTATTTGGACTTTGGTAAATATATATTTTATTTCTGCTCTGTTGTATAACCTTGATGTGATTGATGTGACTTTAAATATTTTAATACTGTATTATACCAATATTCTTTAGACAGTGTCTTCGGTCATCTGACGAAGTAAATCGTAGACTTTTTGTTCTAACATTATACGAGTATTTGGTAATATAAAGCTTAGCCAGTCATCCTAGAAGACCTAGGTAAACTGTAGGTTATTGTCTTTATTGTGATAGGTACCAGTATTAATTCTGTGTTACAAGGTTACTGAATGAGTAGTTAAGGGTTAATTAAAAATTAATCAGTTAGGAATAGTGTTGTAATTGCTTTATTAATTAAGTTCTCCTGGCAGCGTTTCTCAATTATCACACGTTACTGAACGAGTAGTAAGGGTTAATTAAAAACTAACCAGTTAGGAATAGAGTGGTAATTCCTTTATTAATTAACTTCTCCTAGAAGCGTTTCTCAATTATCACACGTGTGGGTGTTGTGTCACGGTGAAGAGGTTTCGCATTTTGTGTAAACTAGACACCTAGAGATTAACTAATTAAGTGATCAGTTCTGGGTTGTTATTATTATTGTTATTAATTAACTACTGCGGCTGTATATTTGTCAGTGTAGGTTAATACAGATTCCAAAGTGTATTGTGTTTTGTTGTGTTTTCTAGTGAACTAAACGTGCTATAATAATATATACTTTATATAAGATCGTATCTCTGATCATACCTAGACGAGCCAAAGCGGTTTTGAACTGCCTGTTACAGAGAGATCTAATAGATATATAGTTAGGAGAGATATTTGGATAATCGTGTTTTATTCAGTTACGGGAATTATAGAATCCCCGTGACAAGTGTTGTACCAAACCAACTGCCTGTGAAGGTGGAGAATACTATCTTTACAGTATTATCAGTGTTGTACCAAACCCATTGCCTGTGAAAGTGGAGAATACCATCTTACAGTATTATCAGTGTTGTACCAAACCAACTGCCTGTGAAGGTGGAGCATACCATCTTTACAGTATTATCAGTGTTGTACCAAACCAATTGCCTGTGAAGGTGGAGGATACCATCTTTACAGTATTATCAGTGTTGTACCAAACCAATTGCCCGTGAAGGTGGAAGGTGGAAGGTACCATATTCAAACTATATTCTAGATTATGGTAGCTCCACTCCCATGGTTAGTGATATTCGGTGTTGGGCTAGTAAATAAATACTATCTCCATGCCCGATGGCTAGTGGATTTTTGTTGTTGTCAAATGCTACATTTAAGTCTATTTTTAAATGTGAATATCCTGTCTCTTCCTCCCCTGAAATCTAAGCGTTTTTAAAGCCCTATCTCCTTCTTTAGGTGACACATCCAATTATTCCTATTAGTAAAATTGTATTTACTTAAAGTAGGGCAAGTGAATTTTTAATCATGGCTAGTAAAATAAACTAAATCACTGATCCCATGGCTAGTGGATTTTTATAACAATTGTAGAAGCCCTGAATTATGATATAGCCTTTGATATACACCTCAATTTTACGTATCGGTTATACGATCCTGGTAACTTCATTAATAGAAAGAAAGGCAGCTTTGTAATTAGCGATGACACAAATTTCATGTCTAGCCGCCGGTTTGCTTGTTGGCACATGGACTGAGAGGTCGGTTGTACATGTAGACCTAGTGAAGTTCTGGTCGTGGTCATTGTCATAGTTTTTAACGTGCACATTCAGAGCAAACTGTTGTAGTACACGCCTGTCATGGGCGCAGGTGTCGACTTTCGCAGGCTTCTTCCTCCAGGATTGGAAATAAAATGAATAAAATGTGACAAATAGGGTCCTGTGAATCTCAAATTTCAGATCGAATCGACTTTCGAATTAAATATTCCAAAATATTCGAATCGAATTTCGAATCTCGAATATCATGTGGACACTCTCTATAATCACGTGTCATAGCGGATGCAATTTACGAAGGGATATTCAGCTGCGGAAGGGAAACTAATACAAGATAATATAAGTATTCACTGCATGGGGTGCACCTACGAAGATTTAACACGATTTCAACACGATTTGGAAGTTACTAGCAAACTAGCATATCGTTCGAAATTCAACAGAAGATGACTTGTCACTCGTGAATCGTACATAATGGTATGTTGGAGTTTGTATTTGTAGGTACGAGAGTTGCTCATGAACGGTATACGTTACACCATACCTGTTTCAATTAGAACAATATGATTCAGAATTAGCATTACCTCATCAGCTGATCGGATTTCAATCCAAGTTATCAGTGCGCGTCGTATCAACTATAGTCCGTCCCACAGGGAACGCCTTTGCTCATACTATGACATTTACTACAAGTTAATTATGTCTGAGCCAATAATATTCTAAATTGCACACAGAAATAGTTAATTTTCGTTGGGGTTTTTCCACAACAGTTGAAACTGAAATTATTTATAAAAGAAACATATTTTTTAGGATCATGGGATGGACTATAGTTCAGATTTAATTGCAGCAATAATTTGAATAATTCAGCGCGCAAGATAAAAACCTGGTTCTGGTATGTATAGGGGTTGAACAGTCGCACTATAACACAATATAATTCCTTGCGAGGAACGACGGAAATGTTTTATTTAACGACGCACTCAACACATTATATTTACGGTTATATGGCGTCGGACATATGGTTAAGGACTACACAGATATTGAAGGAGGAAACCCGCTGTCGCCACTTCATGGGCTATTCTTTTCGATGAGCACCAAGGGATCTTTTATATGCCCCATCCCATAGACAGGCTACCACATACCACGACCTTTTATGTATCAGTCGTGGTGCACTGGCTGGAGCGAGAAATAGCACAATAGGCCCACTGTATAATTCCTTAAAAATATTCATTTATTGAACTTCAAGGGGTTCACAAAACATCTCAAGAACATTTGTGAAAATTAACATTGATCTCTAATGAAATATCAACACTTAACACCAGCGAATATTAACACTGATCTCTAATGGAATATCAACATTTAACATCAGTGAATATTAACATTGATCTCTAATCGAATATCAACACTTAAACACCAGTGAATATTAACACTTGTCTCTAATCGAATATCGACACTTAACACCAGTGAATAGTAACATTGATCTCTAATCGAATATCAACACTTAACACCAGTGCATATTAACACTGATCTCTAATCGAATATCGACACTTAACACCAGTGAATATTAACACTGATCTCTAATCGAATATCGACACTTAACACCAGTGAATATTAACAATGATCTCTAATCGAATATCAACACTTAACACCAGTGAATATTCTTCACGTTGTAGCTAAAAAATATGATCGTTAAAACGTAAAAAATGTAATCGCTATGTCAAGCAATGCTCGTCCAAGTTGTTGATTCACTGTTCAATTATTTACCGGTCTCGGTGGCATCGTGGTTAGGCCATCGGTCAACAGGCTGGTAGGTACTGGGTTCGGATCCCAGTCGAGGCATGGGATTTTTAATCCAGATACCGACTCCAAACCCTGAGTGAGTGCTCCGCAAGGCTCAGTGGGTAGGTGTAAACCACTTGCACCGACCAGTGATCCATAACTGGTTCAACAAAGGCCATGGTTTGTGCTATCCTGCCTGTGGGAAGTGCAAATAAAAGATCCGTTGCTGCTAATCGGAAAGAGTAGCCCATGAAGTGGCGACAGCGGGTTTCCTCTCAAAATCTGTGTGGTCCTTAACCATATGTCTGACGACATATAACCGTAAATAAAGTGTGTTGAGTGCGTCGTTAAATAAAACATTTCTTTCTTTCTTTCACTGTTCAATTAAGCGGTATGCTTCAATGTGTTTTTATAGAATATAGTCGCATGATAGATCTGAAAGTAGAAAAGCTTAGTAGACATAATGTGGCGATTTTTTTTTTTTTCTTTTTTTTCTTTGTAGAACAATATTGATAACGCAATCTGTTCTGAATTATCATATTTAGCATTGTTTAAAAATACAAATATAACAGATAAATACTGACGTGTACTCAAAATTTCAATTTGTGCTGTATTGGCCATTCTCAAAGAGAACGTTACACCCCTGCACCACGGTAAGGTTACAGCACGCGCAGGGGCAGTGCTCGCTTGAAGTCTTTGCGTCGTAGGATTAACCCACCTCGGTAGATCCATTCAATAATTGTGTGTCTCCGTTCCAACCAGTGCACCACAACTGGTCAAATGCCGTTTTATATGCTTTCCTGTCTGTGGGAAAATGCATATAAAAGATCCCTTGCTGCATTAAGAAAAATATAGCGGGTTTCTTTTTATTGCTACGTGTCAAAATTACCAAATGTTTGACATCCAACAGCCGATAATTAATTAATCAATCAATCAATGTGATCTAGTGGTGTCGTTAAACAAAACAAACTATAACTCTGCGACTGGAACCTCATTATTGTGCACACAATTTAAAGGATGTTTCAGTAGACAAATACAGATCCTGAAGGCTGGGGTGTGTGCGCTGGCTACGTTTTTTAAAATTTCTTTATACTTATTTTCGTGCTTATATCCAATTAAGGTTCAAGCACGCTGTCTGTCCAGGACAGTGAGTTAGTTGTTAGTGGTTAGTGGTTAGTGAGAGAGAAGAAGGTGTAGTGGTCTTACACCTACTCAATGAGTCGTTAACACTCACTCTGGGTGGGAGCCGGTACCTCAGCTATCAGGGCTGTCTGTCCAGGACAGTGAGTTAGCTGTTAGTGGTTAGTGGTTAGTGAGAGAGAAGACGGTGTAGTGGTCTTACACCTACTCATTGAGTCGTTAACACTCACTCTGGGTGGGAGCCGCTACCTCAGCTATCAGGGCTGTCTGTCCAGGACAGTGAGTTAGCTGTTAGTGGTTAGTGGTTAGTGAGAGAGAAGACGGTGTAGTGGTCTCACACCTACTCATTGAGTCGTTAACACTCACTCTGGGTGGGAGCCGGTACCTCAGCTATCTGGGCTGTCTGTCCAGGAAGTGGATTAGTTGTTAGTGGTTAGTGAGAGAGAAGACGGTGTAGTGGCCTTATACCTATCCACTGAGTCGTTAAAACTTGCCCTGGGTGAGAGCCAGTACCTCAGCTATCTGGGCTGTCTGTCCAGGACAGTGGGTTAGCTCTTAGTTGGTTAGTGGTTAGTGATAGAGAAGAAGGTGTAGTGGTGTTACACCTACCCATTGAGTCGTTAACACTCACTCTGGGTGTGAGCCGGTACCTCAGCTATCAGAGCTGTCTGTCCAGGACAGTGGGTTAGTTGTTAGTTGGTCCAGGATAATGGATTATCTGTTAGTTGTTAGTGAGAGAGAAGACGGTGTAGTGGCCTTACACCTACCCATTGAGTCGTTAAAACTCACTCTGGGTGGGATACGGTATCGGACTGCGAACCCTGTACCTACCAGCATTATGTCCGATGGCTTAACCACGACACCACCGAGGTCGGTGCAGGCTACTACCAATCGCTTGTACTGTAATTGGATACTTATAAAAGCAAAAATCAAGATAAAACGACATGAAGGAGTGGGGAAATTAATTTCTCTGCGGAATTCTTTTGTGATTCATTTGTTTTTCCTGCAATATGAACTGTCACATTTCAATCTCATTTTGATTGTCGATGCCACCTACATATGTAGTTCAACCAGTTTGCACCAAAAACTTATCAGACACTGATAGCAAATAGTTTCTCATTCTAGACAGAGATCGTGCATATCGGGGGCGGGGGGGGGGGGGGGGGGGGGGCATGACGTAGCCCAGTGGTAAAGAGCTCGCTTAAAGCGCGGCTGGTCTATGATCGATTCCCGTCGGTGGGCCCATTGGGCTACATCTCGTTCTAGCCAGTGCACCACGACTGGTATGTGCTACCATGGCTGTGGGATGGTGCATAAGAGATCCCTTGCTACTAATGGGAAATTGTAGCGGGGTTTCCTCACTAGGACTATAAGAAAAATGTATCAAGTGTTTGACAACCAATGGGCGATGATTCTAAATGGTTTATGCACATTTTACCTGATAATTTAACCTTGCTGGTTTGAATTATTACCAGTGATGTGGTATTTTGTCAATAAAGTCTTGTAACGGAGTTGACACAATGATTTGTTTGTTCTTTATTGCATTTAGAATTTTTGTTTTTTACAAAAATGGAGCAAAGTGCGATGTTTGTGGTTGTTTTGGGGTCATGAGACATTTAGTTTTATGATAAAAACACCAAAAGTACACTACACAATGAAACATATTTTCATGTTAGGACACTGCAATTTGCCTCGTAGTTGGAGAATCACCCATATAATTTTAAAGAAGAAACCCGAAATTTGTTTTCCATTAGTAGCAAGGGATCTTGTACATGCACCATCCCACAGACAGAATAGCACATACTACGGCCTTTGATATACCAGTCGTGGTGCACTGGATTGAGCGAGAAATAATGAAATAAGAATAATGTGTTGGACACCAAATACATCTGAACGACAAAACCGTAATACGATATCAAAGTCGTATCTCTGCACAATGCAGAGTCGAATGGGTATTTGGCAAAATAGTGAATGATTCCACGAATCTTGTCGTTAAAAAACCTTTTATATTTAGTAGTCCAATTATGAATACTTTCAAATCCTCTGGCTCATATTCTGTGTATTGAGTGGGGTGGGATGGAATGGGGATGGGGATGGGGATGGGATGGGATGGGGAAGGGATGGGATGGGGTGGGGTGGGGTTGAGTGGGGTGGGATGGGATGGGGATGGGATTGAATGGGATGGGATGGGATGGGATGGGATGGGGTGGGGTGGGGTGGGATGGATGTTTAACGACACCCCAGCACGAAAAATGACCAGTTCATTAAATCAAAACAAGCACAAGACACTACAGAGCTCACTGGAATAAGTACTGCTGTAAATCACAGTCAAAACAGTGATGATATCAGGTGTTCGCGAAAGGTGAGCATATCCTGCCCCACCGGTGGCACCCGTCATGGATTAAAACCTGCCGAGGTGCAGTTAAATAAATATTCCTCTTCATATCTCTCTCTCTCTCTCTCTCTCTCTCTCTCTCTCTCTCTCTCTCTCTCTCTCTCTCTCTCTCTCTCTCTCTCTCTCTCTCACACACACACACACACACACAAACAAAATTGAAGCCATTAATGGGAAGCGAACCTAGGAACTTACACACGTAAAGCCGACGACTTAACCTAATCGTCTGAGATGCCCTTTTTATTGGTGCTCTCCGGTGCAACGGTTCTAATTTCCCTGGAGTGAAGGATCCACAAATGTGCTTCTGGCAATTTGCCAGGACAAATGTTGAGGCACCATTTGACCTTAATGACGCATTGTAAGAAGTGCATCGCGTAACTGCTTGAACTCTCGGCACTAAATCCCAAGTCCAGTTATGTTCAGCAATTAACCATATTTTCAAATCCTCTGGTCGATGTTCTCTGTATTTTTGTAGTTATGCACGTTACACTCGCCATCTGGTTGTAATATTGATTGTTGTATATAAATATCCGTAGATTACGGCCCGAGAGTAATTAAAGTTCCGTTCAGGGGAGCCAAAACTATTGAAACTGGCAAATGGAACAGTCGGGACAGCTGATGCAGAATATTTGAATAATGCAAGGTAAACGTCGATGATGTGTTCCCTCATTACATCAAGCTCTTTGTGTGAAATGTAGCCCCGTCTGGGGCTTTGTTTGGTTTTGTTTAACGGCACCACTAGAGCACATTGCTGTATCAAGAAAGAAATGTTTTATTTACGGATATATGGCGTCAGACATATGGTTAAGGACCACACAGATTTTGAGAGGAAACCCGCTGTCGCCACTACATGGGCTACTCTTTCCGATTAGCAGCAAGGGATCTGTTATTTGCGCTTCCCACACCATAGCACACACCATGGCCTTTGTTGAACCAGTTATGGATCACTGGTCGGTGCAAATGGTTTACACCTACCCATTGAGCCTTGCGGAGCACTCACTCGGATCTGGATTAAAAATCCCATGCCTCGACTGGGGTCCGACCCCAGTACCTACCAGCCTGTAGACCGATGGCCTAACCACGACGCCACTGAAGCCGGTCATTGATGTATCAATACTTAACTATTTAATGTCAAACATTTGGTAATTTATGACTCGTGGCCAAGGAAGCCCGCTATATTTTTGTTTTCTTTAGCAGCAAGGGATCTTTCATACAAGGGGCGGGATTTAGCTCAGTCGGTTGAGTCGGTGGACCACTTCAG
>NC_054709.1:6491938-6554438 GCF_016097555.1 Gigantopelta aegis
CTGCAAACTCAGGACAGTCCCTTTAAGGCTCTGTTATCGCAAACATCTTACAATGGCTGCAAACTCAGGACAGTCCCTTTAAGGCTCTGTTATCGCAAACATCTTACAATGGCTGCAAACTCAGGTCAGTCCCTTTAAGGCTCTGTTATCGCAAACATCTTACAATGGCTGCAAACTCAGGACAGTCCCTTTAAGGCTCTGTTATCGCAAACATCTTACAAACTCAGGACAGTGCCTTTAAAGGGACAGACCCTACTTTCAACCCGTGAAAATTAACACTAACTTTAGTTAATCTACAAACCTGTAACACATTTGGATAACGCTACAATTGAGTGAAACATGAGTCTGTGACTTTGAAATGGTGAAATACCCTCTAAAAATAGACTAAAACTGGACTCCCATAACTGTTACTTCTCAGACGCACGTGCGTTTTTAAAATATGCGAAATGCATTTTGTGATATTAAAAACACCAGGATGACCAAAAACGCTTCGAAGGTACGGAAATTGATCATCTAAACCATACAATCTAAGCTATAATAGTACAAAATATATGTCTTAGTGTTTAAAGACTAGAGTATGTCCCTTTAAATATTAAATTAATTTACACAATTCCACTGAAATAACAAAGTACATGTGAATGCCAATAATGAAATTCGAACTGTCTCTATCGATTTTCATTGCATATGACAGGCTGTGACATTCAAATACATTTAGAGCCGAATTTACGAAGCCTGTAGTTTCACGCGTGTAAGACATAAACAGTTTCGGCCCTTAATCTTTTCCTATCCAAAAAGACGGAAGGGTGGATGTTAGAGATGATTTAGAAATACAGAAAATAATAATACCTGCTTTCGGTAATTAAAGGGACATTCCTGACTTTGCTGCATTGTAAGATGTTTCCGACTAATAAACTATTTCTATGATTAAACTTTCATATTAAATATATTTTCCTGTTTAGAATATCAGTGTCTCTATATTCCATGTGTTTCTAGTCGTTCTATTATTTGTAAGAAGCCCAACTGGATTTTGTTTTCAAATAATTTCGTTAGTACGAAAAAAAAAAATATTGTGACGGACCAGGCTCTTAATTTCTTTTCGCCTGTGGCGATATTAATTGTTTTAGACGGCCGTGTGCAGTCCCAATATGCACTTATACTAGGTGGGCACTTTGTTACGTAATACCTCCGTGCGACCGTACCCTCTAATACACACCCATACCAGTTGCGGAGGCCATGTGGCCAGTAGTTACGTAATACCTCCGCGAGTTCTGTTTTACGACCTGGGATTTTTAGCGATTGGCGACAGCTAGTCTGACCATCTAAGACAAATATGCCGTCTTGGTCGCTGTGGAAATATCACTTGTAGGTATTCGGTACCGCCTTGTACCCCCAGGCGATATTCGGCTTTGTAATAAATAGATAGGATTTAGAGATATCGAGGAGAAACATATTGGAAGGCTACCAGGGAACGTTAGTCCGTTTGGACTTGGTAAATATTATTTCTGCTCTGTGTATAACCTTGATGTGATTGTTGTGACTTTAAATATTTTAATATTGTATTATACCCATATTATTTAGACAGTGTTTCCGGTAAACTGACTAAGTAAATTGTAGGCTTCACTGTGCTAAAATTATTAAAGCTTAGCCAGTCATCCTAGAGGACCTAGATAAACTGTAGGTTATTGTCTTTATTGTGATAGGTACCAGTATTAAGTCTGTATTACAAGGTTACTGAATGAGTAGTTAAGGGTTAATTAAAAATTAACCAAGTAGGAATAGAGTTGTAATTCCTTTATTAATTAAGTTCCCCTGGAAGCGTTTCTCAATTATCACGTGTGGGTGTTGTGTCACGGTGAAGTGATTAGAATATTGTGTAAACTAGACACCTAGTGATTAACTAATTAAGTGATTAGTTCTGGGTTGTTATTATATTTTTGTTGTTAATTAACTACTGCGGCAGTACATTTGTCAGCGTAGTATTAATACAGATTTCAAAGTGTATTGTGTTTTTGTTGTGTTTTCTAGTGAACTAAACGTGCTATAATAACACATATTTATATAAGATCTATCTCTGTTTATACCTAGAGACGAGCCACTCGGGTATATACTGCCCGATACAGAGAGATCTGATAGATATACAGTTAGGAGAGATATTTGGATAATCGTGTTTCATCCCCGTGACAAATATTTTAGGAAATAAAATTAACGTAACCAAGTACAAATATTAAAGCGATCAGAAACACGTTTAATATACAGCCACTAATATTTTATGCAGAAAAATATATTTGATATGTAATTACACTCGTTAAAAGCTCTCTGTTAGTCGATAGCATCTTAAACATTGCTGCAAACTCGGGATGTCCCTTTAACGTACTATATACTGTCACAAAAAAACAAAAACGAGTGACTATGTATTTAAAACGTACATGCATACAATAATTAATATACTAGATACTGTGACCAGAAACGAGTGTTTGTGTATTTAGAAGTTACCTGCATTCGGTAATTAACGTTTAGATATTGTCATATAAACAGGAAACGAGTGTCTGTGTATTTAGAAGGTACCTGCATTCGGTAATTAACGTATTAGATACTCCCATATAAACACGAAACGAGTGTTGTGTATTTAGAAGGTACCTGCATTCGGTAATTAACGTATTAGATACTCCCATATAAACCCGAAACGAGTGTCTGTGTGTTTAGAAAGTACCTGCAGTCGGTACTTAACGTATTAGATATTATCATATAAACACGAAACGAGTGTCTGTGTATTTAGAAGCTTTCTGCATTCGGTAATTAACGTATGAGATACTCCCATATAAACACGAAACGAGTGTCTGTGTATTAGGAGATTCCTGCAATCGGTAATTCACGTATTTATAACGTACATGACTTAGGTATTTAACATAACAGATATTGTCATAAAAACCCCAACATATTTTAATTTGTACAGTATCAAATATACCAGGCGCTTTGTCAAGAAAAAAATAGGTGTTCGAATTTCACTTCATACAATATAGTTACAGAATACGCATTCTGGGATTAAATGACGAACAATATTAAATATACATATAGTTCGTCCCATCCTGCAACAAAAAAAGAAAAGAAAAAAAGTCTTCTTTTTTTGTAATTAATTTCAGTTTGGTTTGACGTAAGAAGAAAAGTAAAAGTGTTTTGGAAATAAATACTATTTTTGTGTTCAATGTAGCAAGCAATCGGCTGATAAATAAATAGCTTTGATTAAATTCAATCCCTGTCAAAGGCCGTGGTATGTGCTATCCTGTCTATGGGATGGTGCATATAAAAGATCCCTTGCTGCTAATCGAAATGAGTAGCCAATGAAGTGGCGACAGCGGGTTTCCTCCCTCAATATCTGTGTGGTCCTTAACTATATGTCCGACGCCATATAACCATAAATAAACTGTGTTGAGTGCGTCGTTAAATAAACCATTCCCTTCTATTTTACCCTTGGTGCTAGTCTCCAACTACCAACTATCACGACGACGTTAGCCAACTTCTACGACTGTCCAGTTGCTAGTCTGTGCACCATTACAACTCGATTCTCGTCGAATACGACTTCTACTATCGATTAGTCGAGTTGGCTAACTTCGTCGAGACGGTTGGTAGTCTGGCCCTACGATTAGCTGAAACACTATTTAATCCATAACTGTCCCCCACCATTGACATATCCAGAGGCCCGTGCCCCCCCCCCCACCCCACCCCGCCTTACACCGCCCGTTTGAAGTGCCTTTTTAAATGACTTTTAAAACAAATTCCATTACCCCCTCCTTTACAAAACCCCAGATCCGCCCCTATCCACCCACAGCTAATGGTATATTTCCACGCCTACATGTTCAAATTTAAGAAGTTAAAGTTAACATTGTTTTATTTAACGACACCACTAGAACACATTGATTTATTGATCATCGGTTATTGCATGTCAAACATTTTGGTAATTTCGACATATAGTCTAGGATAGGTAACTCGCTACATTTTTATTTTTGCATTAGTAGCAAGGAATATTTTAGATACACCATCCCACAGTCAGGACAGCACATACCACGGCCTTAAGACACCAATCGAGGTGTACTGTCTGGAACGAGATATTGCCTAATGGACCCAACGACGTGGATCGATCCGAAACTGACCGCGCATCAGGTGAGCGCTTTACCACTAGGCTACGTCCCGCTCGTTATTAGGATTTGCGAACATAACAGCTCATTAAAGATAATTCTGGGACCAGACAATATTAAAACACGTGTCTGTCATATTGATCTTAGGACCTGGAGCCAATTTTCCACGGAACGGTTGTGGCACTATATGTCGCAGTGCATACCATTATCGAGACACTGGTCCGTTCCCGACGATCGCTAGTACGTTCCACATTGCGATGCACTTTACAATCGTCTTAATTAGCGGCGCGATGTAGCCCAGTGGTAAAGCGGTCGCTTGATGAGCAGTCGGTCTGGAATCGATCCCCATCGGTGGCTATTTCTCGTCACAGCCAGTGCACCACGACTGGTATATCAAAGGGAGAGGTATGTGCTATCCTGTCTGTGCCTTTCTATATGTTTGTCTGCCTGTCTATCTATCTCTTAATTTATCCATCCATCCATCCATCCATCTATCTATCCATCTATCGCAAAACATCATTGTCACGGGGATCCTATAATACCCGTAACTGAATGAAACACGATTATCCAAATATCTCTCCTAACTGTATATCTATTAGATCTCTCTGTAACGGGCAGTTATACCCGCGTGGCTCGTCTAGGTATGATCAGAGATAAGATCTTATATAAAGTATATGTAATATAGCACGTTTAGTTCACTAGAAAACACAACAAAAACACAATACACTTTGGAATCTGTATTACTACTATGCTGACAAATGTACTGCCGCAGTAGTTAATTAACAACAACAAATAATAACAACCCAGAACTTACCACTTAATTAGTTAATCTCTAGGTGTCTAGTTTACACAATATTGTAATCACTACACCGTGACACAACACCCACACGTGTGGTAATTGAGAAACGCTTCCAGGGGAACTTAATTAATAAAGGAATTACAACTCTATTCCTAACTGGTTAATTTTTAATTAACCCTTAACTACTCATTCAGTAACCTTGTAATACAGAATTAATACTGGTACCTATCACAATAAAGACAATAACCTACAGTTTACCTAGGTCCTCTAGGATGACTGGTTAAGCTTTATATATATTAGAACAGTGAGCCTACAGTTTACTGCGTCAGATTACCGGCAGCACCGTCTAAATAATATTGGTATAATACAGTATTAAAATATTTAAAGTCACATCAATCACATCAAGTTATACAACAGAGCAGAAATAATATTTACCAAGTCCAAACGGACGCGTTCCCTGGAAGCCTTCCAATAAGTTTCTCTCCCATATCTCTAAAACCCTAGGTATTTATAAAAAAAACCGAATATCGCCTGGGGGCACATCGCGGTCCTCCCCGTATCAAGTGATATTTCCACAGCGACCAAGCCGGCATATTTTTCTTAGATGACCAGACTTGCTGACGCCTAGTCGCCAAAATCACGGTCGTAAAAACCGCAGTCGTGGAAGTATTACGTAACTACTGGCCACATGGCCTCCGCATCTGGTCTGGGTGTGTATTAGAAAGAGCTCGACGACCGTCGCGCAGAGGTATTACGTAACAAAGTGCCCACCTGGGCTTAAGTGCATATTGGAACTGCACACGGCCTTCTAAAACAATTAATATCGCCACAGGCGAAAACAAAATTAAGAACATGTTCCGTCACACACCCCACCTCAAAAAGGATATTTCCACTACTCTAGGAATAGAGAAATATACTTCATTTAAACACAAAGTGCGTTAACCGACGCATCCGGGCATTTATAACACATGTAATAATAAGGTGACTACCAGTAATCGCACTGAGTCTCTGAGTCCCTGGTATACAAATAAAATATAATTAAACAAAACAGAAATCAAGAATGTCAACACATTATCATAACGTTCAACTTCGGGACAGGGCATCAGCGATTACATTAGATGTGCCCTTGATATGTTCAATGGTAATTGGGAATTCCTGCAGGAGAAGACTCCATCTCAAAACTCTCTGGTTGGTGGCTTTCATTCTGTGAATGAAAGTGAGCGGATTATGGTCCGTAAAGACCACCACTTGATGCACTGCCGATTTCACGTAGATCTGAAAATGCTTCAGAGCTTGTACCATGGCCAAAGCTTCCTTCTCTATAGTGGAATAGTTCACCTGTTGTTTGTCAAAATTTTTGGAGAAGAAACTTACAGGATGGTCCAGTCCATTTTCGTCTTTCTGGAACAGCACAGCTCCAGCTCCCACGTCACTGGCATCCACAGCTAGCTTGAAAGGCATTCGGTAGTCTGGTGCTGCCATCACGGGAGAAGAGGAGCGCATCTGCTTGAGACGGTTGAATGACTTCTCGCATTCATCTGACCACTGGAACTTCGTTTCCTTCTTTAGCAGCGATGTGATGGGGGCAGCTACCGTCGCACGTTTTCCAGGTTTTCTTCGATAGGCATGCTGTCGAATCGGTGTAGCGTTGGGTTCCAAGCGCACATCCTGGCTTAAGGTATTGGTAACCATTGGAAGGTCCTGACAAATGGAAACATTGTCTTGTTTCAACGTAGTCAACTTTGCTCGCTGGGGACTCAAGTCTGCTAGAATCTGGTTGTTGGTTAATTTTCTCTCTGCAGTCTTGACGTCATCACAGGAAATTGAGTGACTCTCAATTTGGACAGGTAACTCTGGAACTATCGGCAGTCTGTCAAAATAACCTTTTAGCAAATTGATGTGACAATACCTACTTTTCCTAACCCTATCAGGAGTGTTTATCACATATCCTGTCTCATTAACCCGTTTGTGCACAACATAGGGCCCAAAATACCTGTTCTGTAATGAACCCCGTTTATTGGGAAGGTACAGCAGCACCTTATCCCCTGGTTTAAATTCCCGACTCCTAGCCTTCCTATGAAACACTGATTTTATTTTGCTCTGAGCATAGCTCAGTTGCTTCCTAGCTAGTTCGGTTGCCTGCCACCTCCTATCTCTAACTGTCTTATTCATTAATACTCCCTTGTCCATATCATAACCTGACTTCTGATCCTCCATCTCACCCTCAGTTAACAAAGTAGTGCGAGGTGCCAACAATTTTGGATCAGCCCCCTGCTCTAGAATTAACTCTTGTCTATTACAAGGTAAGCCCCCTCTATCAAACACAACTGGTTCATTTACCCTCTGTGGGAGGTCAACAGGTTCCACCACATTTAGTTCCTCAGTTGACTTATCTACCATTTTACTGATAACCTCATCCACTCCAATTTCATGGCTCACACACGTATCAGACAAATCACAAATATCCTCTGGGTCTCGTGTTACCCTTCTGGCCATAGCCCTAGTCATTACACACGCAGGATATCTAATCTCATCAACCTCACTCTCTCCTACTGGTAAAGGGCTGTCTTTAATTAATAATTGGTCACATTTCGGCTGACAACACTGACTAGTCAAATCATTACGCAACAAAACTCCTATGTTTTCAACAGGCAAGTCCTTCACAACACCCATAATGACTGGTCCCGTCACAAACTTCGAACACAAGAAAACGTTATGTAACCGGACAACCATATATCCAGTAACTGAGGTTAAAGCCAAACTACGTCCTGTATCTGAATTCTCAATACCAGCTAAACACTCCAACGTGATCAGTGACTGACTACACCCAGTATCTCGATAGATTGATATTGCCTTAGGACTCAATTCTTGTTTCACATCACAAATCATACCAGTGGACACATACGGGTTTACTTTCTCTGCCATGGGACTAACCATTAACTCTCTCGCTAACGGAGCTGACCTCACTAAACCGACCACTTGCGCATTATCGCGTTTCCTTTTAAAACAGTCCCCGACAAGATGGTTATCCTTTTTACAGTAACTGCAATGTGGACGAAAAGTTCGTGCATTGGCTGATAATGCAGGCTTATCCTTACTTTGCCCACCAGGTGCATTCCTTGCCTGACTAGCTGACCAACTAGAAGACTCTCCCCGATAGTTACTTTCCCGGGAAAAACCTGGCTGAAATTTCTTCTTATCACCCTGTTGTAAAGAGCTACCCTGTACTGCCTGAGCTTTGTGTATTAACACGTAATCATCTGCCACTATGCCTGCCTCCTCTATCTTTTTGACATCACGATCCTCTAAATGGATACGTAAGCTAACTGGTAATCCATTTTTAATGTCCTGTAAGATCAACAACTCCCGTAACTCGGTATATGACTCTACCTGATGAGACACCACCCATTTATCAAACATCCCTGCCTTCTTAGCCACAAACTCACTATAAGACTGACCCTGCGTTTTTCTCAACTCGCTATACCGTAAACGATAATCCTCAGGTCGTAATTCATATGCCCTCAACACTGCGGCCTTAACTAGGTCGTACTGACTTGCTCGCTCATCACTCATTGAATTATAAGCTACACTAGCCTTCCCCTTAAACTTAGACACGGCTAACAATGTCCACTTAGACTGCGGCCAATTTACCTGCTTAGCGGCCCGTTCAAAAAGTTGGAAGAACATATCTACCTCCTGGTCATCAAATACAGGCACTGATCTATAAACCTCCGACATGTTAAACCCATTTCCTACTTCTCGTCTGACTTCTTCAGTATTCAACTTTAACTCATGTTCCACCTTTAATTTTTCTAACTGGAATTATCTATCTCTATCTCTATCTTCTCTATCCCTCTCTTCTCTTTATCTCTCTCTCTCTCTCTCCATCCCTCTCTCTATCTTCTCTATCTCTATCTTCTTTCTCTCTATCCCTCTCTTCTCTTTCTCTCTCTCTCTATTCCTCTCTTGTCTTTCTCTATCTCTATCTTCTCTATCTCTATCTTCTTTCTCTCTAACCCTCTCTTCTCTTTCTCTCTCTCTCTCTATCCCTCTCTTCTCTTTCTCTATCCCTCTCTTCTCTTTCTCTCTCTCTTCTCTTTCTCTCTCTCTCTCTCTATCTAATGCACGTTCTTCTCTTTCGTACTCAAGCTTTCTAAAAGCTAACTGTTGTTTCATACTCATGTCACTTATCTCTATCTCTGGAACAATCTCACTTTCTTCCATAACAGGCCTATCACCAAAAACTTCCTGGATAATAATTGTCTTTATATCACCTAAGGTTTTAGCTGATGTTAAATCAATTTCCCGCTCACTTGCGATTTCAACTAACTCGGCCTTACGTGCTGGCTTAATCTCCACTACACTGAGCGTAGGCCTATCCAGCAAATTCTTATCCATGTTTAGATATAACGCACTTATTATTAATTAATTTTCTAGTGAACAACGTTGCTACTTCTGGTAATTTGTAAAAATAATTTATAAAGCCCCCATTTACAAACAATACTTTTTTAAATATGCATGTCCCGTTTCAGATCCGGGACGAGCGCCCCAATTTTTACTCCTGTCACGGGGATCCTACAATACCCGTAACTGAATGAAACACGATTATCCAAATATCTCTCCTAACTGTATATCTATTAGATCTCTCTGTAATGGGCAGTTATACCCGCGTGGCTCTTCTAGGTATGATCAGACATAAGATCTTATATAACGTATATGTAATATAGCACGTTTAGTTCATTAGAAAACACAACAAAAACACAATACACTTTGGAATCTGTATTACTACTACGCTGACAAATGTACTGCCGCAGTAGTTAATTAACAACAACAAATAATAACAACCCAGAACTGATCACTTAATTAGTTAATCTCTAGGTGTCTAGTTCACACAATATTGTAATCACTACACCGTGACACAACACCCACACGTGTGATAATTGAGAAACGCTTCCAGGGGAACTTAATTAATAAAGGAATTACAACTCTATTCCTAACTGGTTAATTTTTAATTAACCCTTAACTACTCATTCAGTAACCTTGTAATACAGAATTAATACTGGTACCTATCACAATAAAGACAATAACCTACAGTTTACCTAGGTCCTCTAGGATGACTGGTTAAGCTTTATATATATTAGAACAGTGAGCCTACAGTTTACTGCGTCAGATTACCGGCAGCATCGTCTAAATAATATTGGTATAATACAGTATTAAAATATTTAAAGTCACATCAATCACATCAAGGTTATACAACAGAGCAGAAATAATATTTACCAAGTCCAAACGGACGCGTTCCCTGGAAGCCTTCCAATATGTTTCTCTCCCATATTTCTAAAACCCTAGCTATTTATCATAAAAACCGAATATCGCCTGGGGGCACATCGCGGTCCTCCCCCTATCAATTGATATTTCCACAGCGACCAAGCCGGCATATTTTTCTTAGATGGCCAAACTTGATGACGCCTAGTCGCCAAAATCACGGTCGTAAAAACCGCACTCGCGGAGGTATTACGTAACTACTGGCCACATGGCCTCCGCACCTTGTCTGGGTGTGTTTTAGAAAGAGCTCGGCGACCGTCGCGCAGAGGTATTACGTAACAAAGTGCCCACTGGGCTTAAGTGCATATTGCAACTGCACACGGCCCTCTAAAACAATTAATATCGCCACAGCCGAAAACAAAATTAAGAGCATGTTCCGTCACAATCATATTTATTTCTTTACTAGTATTTATTCATTTACATATTTATTTATTTATTTATTTTATTTATTTATAATAACAACAACCGGCCGACGTACTAGTTCTACAAAACAATAATATGACGGTTGGCAATGTAATACAGAAAACGTTTTTCTTTTCTGCTTCTTTTTTTATTTTTTTATTATTATATTTATTACTCCAAATCCCTTGCTACTAATGTAAAATTAACAAATCAAAGTGTTCTAGTGGTGTCGTTAAACAAAACAAACTTTGACTTTACTCCAAACAAGGGGCCTCCGATTAAATAATCTTTCCGACAAGCAGAAAATCACTTAAAAATGGAGTCGTCAGCAATTTACTCGATTGGGAATACATTTACAAACAATGCATTGACCGTAATGTAATATTATATTGAGATATTCTCCTATAACAAAGTCCCAGGTGTAATTACATTAATAACGATAAGCCATGTTCGGCGAAACTGCCAATACAAACAGATTATGGCTTGCCCTATTTGTACAAATACAAATTTGTATTTCTAAAATCGAAAACCATGGATGATTAATTTCTTCGATGGACAATGCACGAAGGAAATCAAGCCTGCGTAACTAAATGCTACAACAGCTTCAAAGACTAGTTGTCAAAAGTTGTTTTAAAGACTTAATTATAACATATTAGGCACTTGTCAGCAAATAGTGGTAATTCATCTTCTAAACAGTCGAGAACATGTTAAAGCAAACCTGGAATTTAAAGATGCAATCACATATTTAAAGGGACATTCCTGATTTTGCTGTTATTTTTAAGATGTTATCGACTAACAGAGACTTTTTAACGATTGTAATTACATATCAGATATATTTTTCTGCATACAATATTTGTGACTGTATATTAAACATGTTTCCGATCGTTCTAATATTTGTAGTAGGTTAAATTTCATTTTATTTCCTAAACTGAGTTTTTTTCGTACGTACGAAATTATTTGAAGACAAAATCCAGTTTGGGCTTCTTACAAATATTAAGACGATCAGAAACACATTTAATATACCGACACCGATATTCTAAACAAGAAAATATATTTAATATGTGAGTTTAATCGTAGAAATATTTTATATTTCGGAAACATCTTACAATGCAGAAAACTCAGGAATGTCCCTTTAAAGATACAATCACGTATTTAAAGCGACTAGTGGCCAGAGCCGGTTTAAGGATCCGCGGAGCCTGTAGCACAGACAACAGCGGGTCCCTCCTTCCCAGGATATACAGTTTGCAACCCCCACGGGAAGAGGGGAACAATTACCTGGGGAAAATAAATGTACATATCACCGCGGGGCCAGTAGCCCGTGCTATATGTGCTGCCATTGTTAAAAATTTTGTCTTTTGTTTTCTGTCATTGTTAAAAATGTTGTCTTTTGTTTGCTGACATTGTTAAAGATGTTGTCTATTGTTTTCTGCCATTGTTGAAGATAGTCATTTGTTTGCTCCATCGTTAAATATTATGTATTTTGTTTGTTCCATCGTTAAAGATTCTGACTTTTGTTTTCTATCATTGTTAAAGGTCCTGTCTTTTGTTTGCTGTCATTTATACTTATTCTGTAGTTTGTGTGCTGTCATTGTTAAAGATTATGTAGTTTGTTAATTTTCATTGTTTAAGATTTTACGTTTCTTGTTTCATATGCCTGGAGAAATGCTTTACCTCTGTTTTAATGCTGCTATCTTTCTGAAATCTTAACAAAAAAGAACATTGAATAACAGAAAGTGCTTCTATCATTTCTTTGTAAAAATAAAATAAAAAAAATTAATCGAATTTTGTTAATAGACAGAACTTGTGGTATAAAATTATTCAATAGGTCGTCGAGGGTAAGATGTTGACTACTATACGGTCCTTATGACAGAGTGTGAAACTGTTATTCCGATCTCAAAATCGTATCTCTGTACAAGACAGAGTCGAAATTACGTTAGGCAAAGTCGTGATTGCTTCCATGATCAACTATAACGTGCTGGGGCCTAATTCACGAAGGTTTCTTAGACTCTGTTAGACAACAAAGCATCCTCTTTGTAAGTCTTTTAGCACTGCACTGCGATATCGCAAATTTGCGAGAGTTTAGGGAATCAGGCCCCATGGACAATAGGAAGACCGCCTTTCCTGTAAGTCATCCGTAACAGGATGTTTCACCCCTCTTGTACCGTCCATAGGAGGGATGCCATAAAACATAAAAGTGACATTTCTTTTCTTTTTTTTTACTTGTATGGACGCTTTTTGTTTTGGTCGCTTTGACACCAATCGTATTCGCTGTGAGTGTTAACGATTGGAAAATGTGTCATTAAAGAGACTGTTCTGAGTTTTCTGCATTGTAATATGTTTCCGACTAATAAAATATTTTAACGTCTAAAAATACGAATTAAATATATTTTCTTGTTTAGAATATCAGTGTTTTTATATTCAATGTGCTTCTGGTCGTCTTAATACTTGTAAGAAGCCCAAACTGGATTTTATCTTCAAATAATTTCATACGTACGGAACCCCCCCCCCCCCCCCCCTCCCTATTTAAGAAATAAAATGAAATTTAACCTAGTACAAATACTAGAACGATCAGAAACACGTCTAATATACAGCCACTAATATTTTATGAGGAAAAAATATATTTGATATGTAATTACAGTAGTGAAAATGTTTGTTTTTGATAACATCTTTAAAATTGCAGCAAACCAAGGACTGTCCCTTTAAATCTATTTTGTAATAAGGCACACTGATGATATGGAGCCCAGAAGGATTACCAAAAGGAAATGTTAAAGTTAGTTTTGTTTAACGACACCACTAGAGCACATTCATTTACTGATCATGGTTATTGGATGTCAAACATTTGGTAATTTTTACATATAGTCTTAGAGAGGAAACCCGATACACTTTTCCATTAGTCGCAAGGGATCATTTATATGCACCATCCCGCAGACAGGGCAGCACTTACCACGGCCTTTGATATACTAGTCGTGGTACACTGGCTGGAACGAGAAATAGCCCAATGGGTCCACCGGCGGGGATCGATCCCAAACCGACCGTTCATCAGGCGAGCGCTTTACCTCCATTGGTGTCTTTAAACAACAAACGTGTTTGTTTATAGGACAGCCACTCATGAGGCGATCCTCTATTGGACAATCCATCCTGGGATTTTTACGAATCAGTCCGGTGAAACAACTTCCTAATATGCCCCAGGCCTTCAGCAGTGTCTAATGGTGGAAACAAATTGAATATAAGTCCTGTGATGTGTCTTGTTATAGCGAATCATTCATCGATGGTGTTCTGGCGGAATGGCGGACTCCAGGGAATTCAGACCTATATCAAATGTCGCGTTCAGGAGTGTATACAATTGATTTAATATTGACCGAAACTCGTAAGATAGATCGGCTGCTGTACAGTTATTACTGATTATAGGAAGAGTGGGTTTGTTTTGGGGTTTGTTTGTTTGTTTGTTTGTTTTTTGTTTTTGGGTGGGTTTTTTACTGTACTTGGTAGTCCTGGGGGCAAGAGCGGGCCCAAAAGTGGGGGCCGGGGGGGGGGGGGGAGGACATTTTAAGAATTTAAAGCACTCTTTTAAAAATAGATATAATTTTCAATGAAGTACCCTTTTCAGGGAGTTGGGCCATGTTCCCTTTTTGCCTTGGTCCCTCCGTAAAATATTTCCTGGGTCCGCCCTTGGAAGCATTGGGGGTTTTCCTTTCATTTTACGTATTATAATTATGTTCCATGATCTTAAGACTTCTTGAACAACCAGAAATAAATGTGTCCGTCGGCAATAAGAAACCAGGAGCACTGGAAACGAAGCCTGATTTCAGTAACAGCCGGTGACGCTACAAACCATGAACGACGTGACACACAAATTGCACGTACATTATAGAATGTTCCATGACGTTAGACTCCTTGAACAATCACACAAAAATGGCACCCGTCGGCAATAAGAAAAAACCCCAAAACAACTAAAAACGAATGCTGCGTTCGGCAATAGCCAGTATCTGTAACACCCTCGAGCAACATGGTACACACATTTCACGTGCAATTATGTTGTGTCTTGTTGTTGTTTTTCTTGTGTGTAAGTACTGCATATCGAATACTATTAGCAACATTTAAAATACACACATGCACATTCGTCGCTGTTTTGACAATTGCCGTCATCTCTTTATTAAACCGGCCTCGGTGGCGTTGTGGCAGGCCATCGGTCTACAGGCTGGTAGGTACTGGGTTCGGATCCCAGCCGAGGCATGGGATTTTTAATCCAGATACCGACTCCAAACCCCGAGTGAGTGCTCCGCAAGGCTCAATGGGTAATTGTAAACCACTTGCACCGACCAGTGATCCATAACTGGTTCAACAAAGGCCATGGTTTGTGCTATCCTGCCTTTGGGAAGCGCAAATAAAATATCCCTTGCTGCTAATCGGAAGAGTAGCCCATGTAGTGGCGACAGCGGGTTTCCTCTCAAAATCTGTGTGGTCCTTAACCATATGTCTGACGCCATATAACCGTAAATAAAATGTGTTGAGTGCGTCGTTAAATAAAACATTTCTTTCTTTCTTTATTTCTCTTTATTAAAAAGCTATATAATTGTATTGTCATGTATGAAATATTCGTTCGTTTCTCTATTGTTGTTTTTGTTGTGTTTTTCTTTAATTATTTGTTATTATTATTATGTTTTAATTATTATTATTATTATCATCATCATCATCATTATCATCATCATTATCATTATATTAACATTATTATCATCATCATCGTCATCATCATTTGCATCATCATCATTGTCACCATCATTATCATTATCATCATTATTATCATCATCATCGTCGTCATTATTATTATTATTATTGTTATAATTAATATATATTGTGTTCGGGTTGGGTTGGGTTTTTTGCTTTATTTGTTTTTAAATCGGTTTTAGCAGCATCCACGACAGAGTTTTATATAAATTGATTTGGCTTCTTCTGAAAAAGGTACGACAGACCTACTGACAGAAATATCAACGCAGAGTCGATAGTACGGTGGCATCCGAATCAGTCTGATCACCGAGGAATACATGTAACTTCAGACAAATAGTTTTACATTCTTCTTCCGTGCAGACATAATTTTTCGTAATCAGTGGCGTAGCTAACGATATTTTCTTGGGAATATCTATACATCGCATACGTCAAAGTCACAAGCTTGTCTCTTATTCAGTTATTATTTTCATAGATGTATAATTTCATGCCTACTGAATAAAAATAGCGAGGTGACCCTCTCAAAAGTGTGGGCTAATTCCGCCAGGAAGAGCAATCAAAGATGGCCGCCAAAATGATTAAAGCACGCGTTTTACTACTTCTGCTTGTCAAATGAAATGTTTCTAATGTCCAAATAAAAGCGGGTTGTGAAATTAAACTTCTTTTGTCAGATTATTTTGAATTCATTTAACCTAATTAGTAGGCTCTCTGGGTGGAATTGAAGACCTCACGGGAACAAAATACATGCATTTCAAAGAACTATCTGGGATTACCCTTCTGCCGATATTTGTGGTCTAAAAACATTTATTTCAAGTTTTAACTGGGATAACATTTTCCAATCGGAGTCCATTGATACAATAACGACAAATATAAGTAACGTTTTATTAAATTCAGCGAAAACATTTATTCCTTATAAAATAGTTATTGTCCGACCTAGAGATAAACCTTTTATGAACGGCAACATTCGAAGATTAATGCGACAAAGACATAAACTTCACAATAAAGCTAAAAACAATAATACTCCTAATGACTGGGCCAACTTTAGGAAAACACGTAACTTGGTAATATCGGAGGTACGCAAAGCCAAATCAGAATATTTTAAGAAAATAGACAATAAAATTAACAGTTCAACCGATACTGGTACAAAATATTGGTGGAAACTTGTTAATTCTCACTTTAAAAATCGTGGGAGTATTAGTTTAACTATAACACCGCTGCTTGTCGATGGTAACGTTATTGATAATCCTAAGGAGATAGCCAATGTTTTTAATGAATTCTTTATTAAACAATCTACTTTACACTGCCCGCAAGGAGAGCTTCCGACAGTAGACCTTACAGTTGATCCACTTATAGAAATAGAGCTAGTACAATCCGAAGTAGAAGATATCTTAAACACCCTTAATACATCCAAATCATCCGGCCCCGACTTTATTTGTAATAGATTACTTAAGTTACTAGCTAAAGAACTTTCATACCCTCTAACACGCTTGTTTAATCTATCATTACACCATTCCATTTTCCCCTCAGATTGGAAACTTGCTAATGTAAATCCTATTTATAAAAAGGGTAGTATTCATGAACCAAGTAATTATAGACCCATTTCACTTACAAGTAATCTCTCCAAACATTTCGAAAAATGCATTTTTAAGCACATTTTCAATTTCTTTAGAATAAATAACACCATAACAAAATTCCAGTCTGGCTTTATTCCTGGCGATTCAACTGTTAACCAACTAATTGATTTTTATCATTTTATTTGTCATTCTATGGATGAAGGGAAAGAAGTTAGAGCAGTATTTTGCGATATAAGCAAAGCATTTGATTGAGTTTGGCATAAGGGTCTGATCTATAAATTAGAAACTGTTAGGTTCGGGAAAACTCTTATTATGGTTTGAAAGCTATTTATCTGATCGAAGACAATGTGTAGTACTACAAAACCATTTCTCTCATACTAAACCCATTTCCGCAGGTGTTCCGCAAGGTTCTGTTCTTGGTCCTATTTTGTTTTTGGTATATATAAATGATATTGTTAATGGGATTACTTCAAATATTAGATTGTTCGCTGATGACCTCATTATTTATTACTGTTGAAAATCCTGAACTATGTTGTAATATTTTAAACTCTGACTTAGAGCATATTAACAAGTGGGCTAAACGGTGGCTTGTTAAGTTCAGTCCCGAAAAAACCGAAACCTTGTTGTTTAGCCGAAAAATTAAAAACCCCAGCAATCCTAAGTTATTTTTAGACAACGTACAAGTATCAGAGGTTGATGTCCATAAACACTTGGGCCTTACATTCCAGAAATCTGCGGAATGGGATTTCCATATACAAAATATTGTAAGTAAGGCCAGTAAAATGGTAAATTGTCTTCGATCCTTTAAATATAGATTATCTAGAAAATCATTAGTAAAAATCTATAGATCATTTATTCTTGATTTTTGATTATGCCGATATTCTTTGGGATAATTGTAGTCTCCAACAGGCATACAATCTTGAAAATATACACTTGGACGCTTTGCGTACAATTTGTGGTTCTGTTCGGGGAACATCTCACGAGTTACTATATAGCGAAACTGGTTTTATATCTTTATCAGAAAGGAGAAGTCGCCATAAACTATGTATGATGTATAAACTTTCTAATAACTTGCTCCCCACATTCTTGACATTACAATTACCACGCCCCATTTCTGCAAAAAACCCATATTACACTCGTAATGTAGATCGCCTCCTTACATACTTTTGTCGAACTAAACTTTTCGCAAATTCCTTTTTTCCTTCCGCAGTTAAATTATGGAATAATATAACGTCCGATATTAGGAATTCTTCATCGTTAAATAGATTTAAATCAGAATTAAATAAATCAGACCTAATTGTACCGTGCCACTTTTACGATGGTGATAGAAGGCAACAGATATTATATAGTCGACTCCGCTTGGGAACTAGCGATCTAAATGGTCATATATTTGCAAGACACGTAAGTGACAGTCCCTTTTGTACTTGTGGACATCTTATTGAAGATGCAGAACATTTTTTATGTTATTGTCCACTATATAATGTAATTCGTAATACTCACCTGTCAAAATATCACAATCTTAATTGCAAGACTTTATTATTTGGTGACCCAAATTTTAGTACCCACGAAAATAGTGTTATATTTAAATCTGTTCAAGACTTTATAATTAATAGCAAACGTTTCGATAACTAACCATTCATTATTCCTCCTTCTCCGTTCCCAACTGTGACTGAATAATATCATATCAACTATCTATTTTTATTTTTCCTTTCTTCTCTCTCTCTTCCATTCTTCTCATCTTAGCTAATTTGAATTTATTTAAATTATTATACTATTTCTGTCATCTTGATGTATCAAACTTGTATTTATAAATGTAGGGAGAGGCCTTAATATAGGCTCTTGCCTGTTGGCCAATCCCAAACCGCATTTTGACGGCAATAAATATTGTTTAAACTAACCTAATTAGTATATGATCATATGATTATAGGCATTGAGAAACAAATGAGTGAGTAAAAAACCCTGTATGGTGCCCAAGTTAAAACCAGGGTGACACAGACAGTTGAAACCATGGCGACAGAGACAGCTGAAACCAGGGTGACACAGACAGCTGAAACCGTGGTGACATGGTGAAACAGACAGTTGAAACCAGGATGACACAGACAGTTGGAACCAGGATGACACAGACAGTTGTAACCAGGGTGACAGAGACAGTTGAAACCAGGGTAACAGACAGTTGAAACCATGGTGACACAGCCAGTTGAATCCAGGGTGACAGAGACAGTTAAAACGAGGGCGACACAGGCAGTTGAAACCAGGGTGACAAAGATAGTTAAAAGCAGGGTGACACAGACAGTTGAAACCATGGTGACACAGACAGTTGGAACCAGGGTGACACAGACAGTGGAAACCATGGCGACACAGTTAAAACCATGGTGACACAGCCAGTTGAAACCAGGGTGACAGAGACAGTTAAAAGCAGGGTGACATAGACAGTTGAAACCAGGGTGACACGGATAGTTGAAACCATGGTGACAGAAACAGTTGAAACCAAGATAACATGGACAGTTGAAACTATGGTGACACAGACAGTTGAATCCATGGTGACACAGACAGTTGAAACTATGGTGACACAGACAGTTGAATCCATGGTGACACAGACAGTTGAATCCATGGTGACACAGACAGTTGAATCCATGGTGACACAGACAGTTGAATCCATGGTGACACAGACAGTTGACACAAACGACATGGTGACACAGACAGTTGAAGCAGACAGCTGAAACTATGGTGACACAGACAGTTGAATCCATGGTGACACAGACAGTTGAAACTATGGTGACACAGACAGTTGAATCCATGGTGACACAGACAGTTGAAACTATGGTGACACAGACAGTTGAATCCATGGTGACACAGACAGTTGAAACGACAGTGACACAGACAGCTGAAACTATGGTGACACAGACAGTTGAAACCATGGTGACAAGGACAGTTGAAACCAGGGTTTTCAAGACAGAATGGCGAAGAGGAAGTCAATACCATATCAGGGCTCTCACACAAAATCAAGTGAACCTGCTGCTCAATTATTACAAACCATATGTCCCATGACCACCTTCTTCACTTGAATCTTGGATGGCACCCGATGGAAGAAAGTGTAAGGACACAATGCTTACGCTAATCAAGACATTTAGTTGTCTCCTATCAAAACACAGAGTCAATGGCAACCAAGGCAGAGGATGCACAACATAAAACGTGTCCGACTCAACAACTGATCCAGAGGCCGAGTCCCACACGTAATTGATCAATGGCAATGTGCTGTGTGTTCAAATCAGTTTGAAAGCAAATAGGAATAATACAGCAACTGTCTGTCTGACTTTCCCATATGACTTCTGTGGATGTGAAGACAAATTGTGAATTTCGGCAACTATTTCGGATTATCATCTGATACAATTCCATATTATTTCACACTGTCAGAATTACCAAATGTTCCATATCCAATAGCCGATGATTATTTAGTGGTGTCGTTAGACAGAACAAACTTTAAACAAACTATGATGATAATTTTGTTTAGAATCGGTCTTGTAATATTAATAAAAGCTTATAATATATTGAATTTTGTTTATGTTTTCAGGGTCTCTAAATAATTTTTTCTGGAATCCAAAGCGCATTTAAAAAATATTTTCGACACCGTAATCCAAGATGGCTGTCCACAATGAACTGAATGAATAACAAATTCTAAACAGCATCATTAATTTCTGTACACCAGTATAGAATATCGTTATCAATGTTGTCACGGGGATCCTATAATACCCGTAACTGAATGAAACACGATTGTCCAAACATCTCTCCTAACTGTATATCTATTATATCTCTCTGTAACAGGCAGTTATACCCGCTGTGGCTCGTCTCTAGGTATGATCAGAGATACGATCTTATATAAAGTATATATTATTATAGCACGTTTAGTTCACTAGAAAACACAACAAAAACACAATACACTTTGGAATCTGTATTAATACTACGCTGACAAATGTACTGCCGCAGTAGTTAATTAACAACAACAAATAATAACAACCCAGAACTGATCACTTAATTAGTTAATCTCTAGGTGTCTAGTTTACACAATATGCTAATCACTTCACCGTGACACAACACCCACACGTGTGATAATTGAAAACGCTTCCAGGAGAACTTAATTAATAAAGGAATTACACTCTATTCCTAACTGGTTAATTTTTAATTAACCCTTACTACTCGTTCAGTAACGTGGGATAATTGAGGAACGCTAACACACACACGTGTGATAATGGAGAAACGCTTCCAGGAGAACTTACTTAATAAAGGAATTACACTCTATTCCTAACGGTGAGCCTACAGAATACTGCGTCAGATGACCGGCAGCACCGTCTAAATAATATTGGTATAATACAGTATTAAAATATTTAAAGTCACATCAATCACATCACGGTTATACAACAGAGCAGAAAAAATATATTTACCAAAGTCCCGTCTGAACTAATATAGATCGTTCAGTGGACGACGTCCGTGCCCCTGGATACTTCCAAATGTTTCTCCTCGATATCTCTAAACCCTAGCTATTTATTCAAAACTCTCAGAGACAGCGAATATCGCCTGGGGGCACAAGGCGGTATCTCACGTATCATCTGAATTTCCACCTCTCCCAGAGTCGGTATATTTCCTCTGATCGTCAGACTGGCTGTCGCCATTCCGCGAGCAATCCCCTGGTCATAACCAGCACTAGCGGAGTTATTACGTAACTACTGGCCACATGGCCTCCGCACCTGGTCTGGGTGTGTATTAGGCGTACAGCTCGACGACCGTCGCGCAAAGGTATTACGTAACAAAGTTGCCCACCTGTGCTAAGTGCATTTGGAACTGCACACGGCCTCTAAAACAATTAATATCGCCACAGGCGAAAAGAAATTAAGAGCATGTGCCGTCACAAATGTTTACGTGTTTAAAGTGCTTAACGCTTCATTGATCTCGTTAAGATTACGTTTTGCATGCACCTAAATGCTATCAAGGAACATTTTGAGACTGGCAACGTACGTACTCACACAGAAGTCTCTATCGTATTTTTTAAAGGGACATTCCTGAGTGTGTTGCATTGTAAGATGTTTCTCTTAAAGGGACATTCCTGAGTGTGTTGCATTGTAAGATGTTTCTCTTAAAGGGACATTCCTGAGTTTGCTGCATTGTAAGACGTTTCTCTTAAAGGGACATTCCTGAGTTTGCTGTATTGTAAGATGTTTCCGACCAATAAAATATTTCTACGATTAAACTTACATATTAAATATATTTTCTTGTTTAGAATATCAGTGTCTGTATATTCAATGCGTTTCTGGTCGTCTTAATATTTGTAAGAAGCCCAAACTGGATTTTGTCTTCAAATAATTTAAAAAACAAAACAAATACGAAATAAAATGAACTTTAACCTAGTACAAATATTAGAACGATCAGAAACACGTTGAATATACACCAACTAATATTGTATGCAGAAACATGTGTTTGATATGTAATTGCAATCGTTAAAAAGTCTCTGTTAGTCGATAACATCTTCAAAATAGCAGCAAACTCAGGAATGTCCCTTTAAGATGTACATTTTTACTTATCTTATTGGTGGGAACTGAAAGTGTGATAGCACAGGAATAGATACATTTGGTGTACATTGAACCTTCTTACAACTTCAACCGTTGAGTGTTCTACGTATTTGTCAAGTGGAAAGGCGGGAAGGAGGGTATTTGGAATAAAAACATGTGTTTATTAAATAGTAGGAATTAGGAGAAAATAGTAGGAGAAAGATAGATAAAACAAGAAAAAGGCAGGCAGACAGGCAGATACACAGAGTGAGAGAGAGGAGAAAGAGAAAGAGAGAGAGAGAGAGAGAGAGAGAGAGAGAGAGAGAGAGAGAGAGAGAGAGAGAGAGAGAGAGAGAGAGAGAGAGACGGGGGTATACAGACAGAGAAAGATAGATAAAACAAGAAAAAGGCAGGCAGAGAGAGAGAGAGAGAGAGAGAGAGAGAGAGAGAGAGAGAGAGAGACAGAGACAGAGACAGAGACAGAGAGAGAGAGACAGAGAGATTGAGAGAGAGACGGGGGTATACAGACAGAGAAAGATAGATAAAACAAGAAAAAGGCAGGCAGACAGGCAGAGAGAGAGAGAGAGAGAGAGAGAGAGAGTGAGAGAGAGAGAGAGAGAGAGAGAGAGAGAGAGAGAGAGGTATGGAGTCAGAGAGAGAGAGAGAGAGCGGTATGGAGTCAGAGAGAGAGAGAGAGAGAGAGAGAGAGAGAGAGAAAAGAGAGAGAGAGACACACACACACACACACACACATACACACACACACAGACAGGCAGACAGAGACAGAGAGGTACGGTTTAGCATGCCTCTCTACCACTAACCCCTGCGATTGCTGTAACCTCACCGTGGTGCAGGGGTGTAACATTCTCTTTGAGAATGGCCAATACAGCACAAATCCCCTTCTTTTCTTCGAGATACAATTAAAATTTTGAATAAAAGTCAGTATCTATCTGTAATATTTGTATTTTTGCACAGTTCTTTACACTGTGTTTTTATTTAACTGTTGAATTTTTATATTGATGTTGATCATCACTTTATTTGTTTGCATTACCATAGTTTGACACCCAATAACCGATGTATTTTTCGTGCCGGGGTGTCGTTAAACATTCATTCATTCACTCTACCACTAAGGTTTCGGGCATGTCCATCTCGGGCCCGGCCTCAGTTTTTGAACATCATAGACTTTAGCTTATCTCTGTTGTAATCTTATTAAAATGTGCTGCAGTCTTATAGATTAACTACTTAGTGTCCATATTCCCGGGCTTAAACTTGAGTATGTGTCTTTAATGGCCTAGCTGGCCACTGGGAATAAAAAGAAGGCGTTAGTCGGTATGTCATTAGCATTTAATGCGACGTTAGTCTGACGTCGGAAAACAGGAAAAAACAAAACAAAGAAAGGTTAAAGTTAGTTTTGTTAAACGACACTAGTAAAGCACGTTGATTAATAAATCATCGGCTATTGGATGTTAAACATTTGGTAATTCATTCATCATAGTCATCAGAGGAAACCCGCTACAATTTTACTAATGTAACAATGAATCTTTTAGTCATCAGAGGAAACCCGCTACAATTTTACTAATGTAACAATGAATCTTTTATATGAACTTTCCCACAGCCAGAAAAGCACATACCACGACCTTTGACTAATTGTGGTACACTGGTTGGAACGAGAAAAAGCACTCATTCGAATCGATTCACCGAGGTGATTCGATCCTGAGAGGCAAGCACCTCAAGCGAGCGCTCAACCGACTGAGCTAAATACCGCCCCCTAAGAAAGGGGGGGGGGGGGGATGCTTCTTAAAAAAAAACTGGCAACTTCTAGGGTCGCACCCCAGTACCACCGAAAATGTATTTTAATATGGATATGCCAAGCCACTAGACCAACTGACTACCCGGGGGCGGGATTTAGGTCAGTCGGTTGAATGCTCGCTTGAGGTGCTTGAGTCACAGGATCAAATCGCCTCGATCGATCCATTCAACTGATTGTTTTTTATATATATATATATATATTTTTTTAATACAACCAGTGCATCACAACTGGTTAAAGGAAATGGTATGTGTTTTTCTGTCTGTGGAAAAGTGCATATAAAAGATCTCTTGCTGTATTAAGGAAAAATGTAGCGAGTTTCCTCTGGTGACTACGAGTCAGAAATATTCAAATTAGCTGGCCTGAAACCTTTTCACCGTGTATTTCCATAATTTTACCCACACTATCAGTTGTAGTCCATGTAAAAATAAAACTGCGTAGTAATTCGTTTTTGAACCCTATATACATGTAGCTGTTTGGTTGTAATGCTAATATGAATAAATGTTGTCCAGATTCGGGCATTCTCGTTTAATTCGTGGAAAAAATCAGCCTGTTCCCCTACAAAACTTGGAGCCCGTAGGTCTCTGTCTGATATAGACTTTGACTTTGAATTATTTTATCATGCTCATATACCACTACGGTTTCGAGCATGCGTGTCCCAGGTCCCGTCTCTGGATAGCCAGGGGCATGATCCGGGACAGATCTGACATAGAACATGTATCTGACACGCCTGGAAATGTGAATGGTGACGTGCAACCTTAAAACCTATTTTTTGCTTCAACCAGTGCACCACGACTGGTACATCAAATGCCGTGGTATGTACTATCCTGTCTATGGGGTGGTGCATATAAAAGATCCCTTGCTGCTAATTGAAAAGAGTAGCCCATGAAGTGGCGACAGCTGGTTTCCTCTCAATATCTGTGTGGTCCATAACCATATGTCTGACGCCATATAACCGTAAATAAAATGTGTTGAGTGCGTCGAAATACAACATTTCCTTCCTTCTTCCTTTAAACCTTTACGAGGATCCACTGCCGCGAATGTTGCTATTGTGTTAGCGGGAAGTGCAAGCACACTGAATGAAGGAAATGTTTTATTTAATGACGCACTCAAACACATTTTATTTACCGTTATATGGCGTCAGATATATGGTTAAGGACCACGCAGATATTGAGAGAGGAAGGAAATGTTTTATTTAACGATGCACTCAAACACATTTTATTTATGGTTAAGGACCACACAGATATTGAGAGAGGATGGAAATGTTTTATTTAACGACGCACTCAACACATGTTATTTACGGTTATATGGCGTCAAACATATGTTTAAGGACCACGCAGATATTGAGAGAGGAAACCCGCTGTCGCCACTTCATGAGCTACTCTATTCGATTAGCAGCAAATCTTTTATATGCACCATCCCACAGACAGGATAGTACACACCACGGCCTTTGTTACACCAGTTACACTGGCTGGAACGAGAAATAGCCAAATGGGTCCACCGACGGGGGTCGATTATAGACCGACCGCGCATCAAGCGAGCGCTGTACCACTGAGCTACGTCCCGCACCACACTGCATGAATACAATTATATGCGACCGGTCTGTCGATTATTGTCGAAGTTAATTCTGTAAGTAGTCGGTAATGTAAAATGGCTTCGGTCAAAATAAGTGTTTACCGCTACGATCATTTCTTTGTCATTTATCAAACGTTAAAAGCGCCATTGTAAATGTATTGAACAGGTTACGTGCTTAGAATGAATGAATGGATGGATGGATGGATGGATGAATGAATGAAGGAACGAACGAACGAACGAACGAACGAACGAATGAATGAATGAATGAATGAATGAATGAATGGATGGATGGATGAATGAACGAAAGATTGAGTGAATGAATGAATGAATGGACGAATGGACGAATGAATGAACGAACGAACGAACGAACGAACGAACGAACGAACGAATGAATGAATGGATGTTTAACGATAACCCAGCACAAAAACAATACACATCGGCTACTGGGTGTCACAAAAGGTAAGTTCACGTGCTTAGTGCCCAGGAACTGGAAATTACATCATTATTCTATACTAGTAATACATTGCAAGATGCATAGATTTAACACCCGATTTGTGAATATAGCCTCGCTTCTACATCATCAGTATGGCCGTGCTCCATTATCCTGCAGGTTCCATTAGACCAAATCAATTCCTATTGCCGGTAATGTTAACGTTTACTAATAAAACTGATATAAGCAGCGTTTCAACACACCCAGGAAGTACAGCAATAGAAAGTGTGGCACCTCACATCTAATCTAGCTGCAAGAAAATGGGGGGGGTCACGTATCATTTAAGAGATTTAATTTATGTTTTTAATAGCAACCGTCAATTTTGCTGAAAATTGCAGTTCCATTTTTAGGGGTACCCCGCATTAGTTTCAACCTCTGGTATATACTGCATAACAACTGTATAACAAATAAAAGTGTATTTATTTATTGTCAATGGATAATAGTATTAGCACAAATAATCAATGTCACATATTACTACCAATCACACCCACAGCTGCTTTTACTCCGTAAATATTTGACGGTGCACGTCGAACCTTGACACGGTACTCTCTTCTTTGGTACTATGCAACCTATATGAAAAAAAATATATTTTTCAAAAAGTGTCCAATTGGGTGTTTTCATGACTATCAGGATCTTCTGTGTTCTGATATGATGTGACAACATAATTGAAAGTGTTGTTCCTACAGTGCAACCTGATTTAATGTACACCTCAGGAAGCATCAGTGTTATACAAAGTTGTATACAAATGCAATGTATCATATTTAAAAAAAAAAAAAAAAAAAAAAATACTACTCTTCAAGATACATACTATGGGTTGGTTGTGCATGCTTAGTCAGAGTCTCTCATTTCCAATAAATAATTACCTTAAAACTCATTTATTGCAGTGACCCTGTGTTTTGAAAGACTTTAATGGGCATATGATAAGAACTTCACTAGAAAAAAAGCATATTACATGTGGTATCTGAAATGAACACCACTGCATCCACAAATAGTAGTACATTAATGTGGTACACATCATGGTGGGGTAAACACCCAAGGTATGGACTATGCTTGGATGTCAAGTCACTGAATGCAATATTTTCAAACCCATCAGCCTAGTTGGTTTTTATATATGCATTATTAAATCCACTGACAGCTACCAATATATCTGTTGATATTTTATTGATAATCTCCAGTGATTGGTGCTTACAGACATGTATCATATCTAGAGTTATCATTAGGGTTTTACATCTTTATTTTTTATTTGTCATAAAAAAAGCACATTCAATCCATCAAAAGAGTGCGAAAGTCATTTTTCTTTAATTATTTTCTGTTTTAACTGAATATAATATTTATATCGTATGCATTACTACAATCTGTAATGTAACACATCATTTACATAGTAATATTGGAAAATATAGCTTTACAAGTGTGGTGATAGTGGAAGATAATACTAACACACTCCTAGGTAGATTAACAAATGTGTCAAAATTGCTCTTGTACTTGGTATATACTTCAAATACCCTTTACTATAGAAAACTCACTGAATATATGGACAAGATTTAATGAACTGACCTAAAGCTATCATTACCAAGCTTATATTTGTGTACAAATAAAGAAGAGAATGCAAAATGGCTACACAGAACCCACTTTTGTAGATTTTAATGTTTTTGCCAAACTCACAAAAACAATTGTAAAAACTCCCATATTTGCCTAAAACATAATTCACCAACCTACAAAGTATGTTAAAATTACAGCAGAGATCAGGTTATTTAAATATAGTCATTCCAGAGCCAATTGCATTCAAATACACATTGTTAATGGAGATCTAAACGCTTAACCTAATATCAGCTAACATTATTTTTTAACTAAAAATGAATTATTACTAACAGCTTATTTCATCTTGCCTAGACTTATTATCCTAAATAAGATTAGTGTTATATGACATGTCCATCACCTTGGATAAATAAGCTTTAAAATATTTTAAGTAAAAAATATGGGCCAAAATCTCCAATTGGTCAGCACAGACTTTTTTTCAAACTCTATTCTCAGCAGTGCACAGTAAATTAATGCCAAGATCAAGGTCATTATGAACTCCCATGCCTGAGTGTAACCTAATTAAGCAATTATGACTGTCAAATAACAGTAAATGGCACACAATATAAAATAATGATAATATAGTGAATATATGCTATAGGTTCCATTAGACCAAATCAATTCCTATTGCCGGTAATGTTAACGTTTACTAATCAAACTGATATAAGCAGCGTCTCAACACACCCAGGAAGTACAGCAATAGAAAGTATGGCACCTCACATCTAATCTAGCTGCAAGAAAATGGGGGGTCACGTATCATTTAAGAGATTTAATTTATGTTTTTAATAGCAACCGTCAATTTTGCTGAAAATTGCAGTTCCATTTTTGGGGGTACCCCGCATTAGTTTCAACCTCTGGTATATACTGCATAACAACTGTATAACAAAATAAAAGTGTATTTATTTATTGTCAATGGATAATAGTATTAGCACAAATAATCAATGTCACATATTACTACCAATCACACCCACAGCTGCTTTTACTCCGTAAATATTTGACGGTGAACGTCGAACCTTGACACGGTACTCTCTTCTTTGGTACTATGCAACCTGCAAAGGGGCGGGACGTAGCCCAGTGGTAAAGCGCTCGCTCGCCAGATACGACTGGTATATCATATGCTACCCTGTCTGTGGGATGGTACATAACATATCCCTTGCTACTAATGGAAAAATGTAGAGGATTTCCACCAACACTATGTGTTAGAATTACCTTTTTTTAAATCAAATAGCCGATCAATGTGCTCTAGTGGTGTCGTTAAACAAAGCAAACTTTATCCTCTAAATACGCTGTAGAATGTTTTCGTTAAATGTCCATGGTTTCAAATATTATTCTATGCATTAAATGTATTGTATTTCCGTGTTCGTATTCAGACGTTCCCATATGCGTACGTGCTGCCATTTTTGTAAGGGGGGTGGGGGGTGGGGGTGGGTGAGGAGTAGCTCGTTAAAATTGAAATATATTTAACTCGAGACATCACTTTGATAATAACTGGTAGCTCTTTTATTATTCAATTTTCATACTACAGTCCGTCTCACAGGGAACTAATTTACTACAAGTTATTTATTTCTCAGCAGATCATTGTGTAACTTGCACATAAAAATAGTAATTTTGTGTTATTTCCACACAAAGAAAAACCCAACACCGTTTACATTTTTTTCCTACGTCAAATCAAACTGAAATTATTATTACAAAATGTTTTTGTAGCAGGATGGAATATAAGTGTATATAATACTGATCGCCATTTAATCCTAGATATCATATACTTCGCTGTCTACTACGGTTAACATAATATATTGTATTAATTGAAATTCAAACAGCTGTTTTGTGAAATATAGATTTCTTGATTGCTTCTCACAATGGTATCAATTTAAACAAAACAAAACAAAAAACATTAGCCTGATTAGGCCTACGGTGTGCAATTGCATTATAATCTGCGGGCTTTTGTATTATTATATATGTTTGTTTGTGGTTTTGTTTTTGTTTTTGTTTGTTTTGTTTTTTGTTTTTTGGGGGTGTTTTTTTTGTTTCAGTTTTTTTTTTTGTCTGTTTCCTGTTGTGGTGTCTTTGTCCTACTCAGTATAAATAAAAAAAATTAAAATCTGGTTTGTACCCCAACTAGAGATTGTGTCCTCCACCCCCACCCCACCCCCACCCCCAACTTCAGTTATCGTGTCGGAAAAAAAATCAAGGTTAAATGAAATGACTGAAATGAACATTGAAATCTTGAGCCACCATTTGGAAAGCGCTAGCAAGTCGTACGTTAAATGAACACTAAATCTAGAATCATCATTTGAAGAGCCCTAGCAAAACATACGTTATATGAACATCAAAATCTCCAACCATCATTTGGAAAGCGCTATGACATACGTTAAATGAACACTGAAATTTTGAACCATTATTTCGAGAGCGCTAGCAAGCCATACGCTAAATAAATATTAATCTATATAACCATCATTTCGAGAGCGCTAGCAAACCATACGTTAAATGAACACCGAAATCTCGAAACATCATTTCGAGAGTGCTAACAAGCCATATGTTAAATGAACACCGAAATCTCGAAACATCATTTCGAGAGCACTAGCAAGTCATACGTTAAATAAATATTAATCTATATAACCATCATTTCGAGAGCGCTAGCAAACCATACGTTAAATGAACACCGAAATCTCGAACATCATTTCGAGAGCGCTAACAAGCCATACGTTAAATGAACACCGAAATCTCGAAACATCATTTCGAGAGCGCTAGCAAGCCATACGTTAAATAAATATTAATCTATACAACCATCACTTCGAGAGCGCTAGCAAACGATATGTTAAATGAACACCGAAATCTCGAAACATCATTTCGAGAGCGCTAACAAGCCATACGTTAAATGAACACCGAAATCTCGAAACATCATTTCGAGAGCGCTAGCAAGTCATACGTTAAATAAATATTAATCTATATAACCATCCTTTCAAGAGCGCTAGCAAACCATACGTTAAATGAACACCGAAATCTCGAAACATCATTTCGAGAGCGCTAACAAGCCATACGTTAAATGAACACCGAAATCTCGAAACATCATTTCGAGAGCGCTAGCAAGTCATACGTTAAATAAATATTAATCTATATAACCATCATTTCGAGAGCGCTAGCAAACCATACATTAAGTGAACACCGAAATCTCGAAACATCATTTCGAGAGCGCTAACAAGCCATACGTTAAATGAACACCGAAATCTCGAAACATCATTTCGAGAGCGCTAGCAAGTCATACGTTAAATAAATATTAATCTATATAACCATCATTTCGAGAGCGCTAGCAAACCATACGTTAAATGAACACCGAAATCTCGAAACACGATTTCGAGGGCGCTAACAAGCCATACGTTAAATGAACACCGAAATCTCGAAACATCATTTCGAGAGCGCTAGCAAGTCATATGTTAAATGAACACTGAAATCTCAAACCATCAGTTCGAGAGCGCTAGCAAAACATACGTTAAATGGATATTAAAATCTATAACCATAATTTTGAGAGCGCTAGCAAGCCATACGTTAAATGAACACTGAATCTAGGACCATTATTTGGAGAGCGCTAGCAAACCATATGCTAAATGAACACAGAAATTTCGAATCATCATTTGGAGTGCGGTATCAAGACATACGTTAAATGAACACTGAATCCAGAACCATTATTTGAAGAGTGATAGCAAACCATACGTTAAATAAATATTAAAAACTAGAACCATTATTTGGAGAGCGCTATTAAGACGTTAAATGAATATTAAAATCTATAACCATCATTTTGAGAGCGCTAGCAAGCCATACATTAAATGAACACTGAAATCTCGAACCATTATTTGGAGAACGCTATCAAGACATACGTTAAATGAACACCGAAATCTCGAAACATCATTTCGAGAGCGCTAGCAAGTCATACGTTAAATGGATATTAAAATCTATAACCATCATTTCGAGAGCGATAGCAAGACGTACGTTAAATGAACACTAAATCTAGAATCATCATTTGAAGTGCGATAGCAAAACATACATTAAATAAATATTAAAAACAAGAACCATCATTTGGAGAGCGCTATCAAGACGTTAAGTGGACATTAAAGTCTATAACCATCATTTGGAGAGCGCTAACCGATTATGCGTTGTGTCGGATGAGCGTTGTGGGTTGACCTCGATTCTATTAAACTGACCAACCGGAATATTTCCAGAGTAATACCTAGCTCAGTCGGTAGGCCGCTCGCTTGAGGTGCTCGAGTCGAAGAATCGAACCACCTTAGGGAGACCCATTCTGAGATTGGTTTTCTCCGTTCCAGCCAGTGAGTGCCCTACGGCTAATCATGGGTGTAGGACGGTGCCAAAACGTGTGGGTATATAGGTATAGTTATGGGACCAGTTTTACAAAGCATCGTAAACCTAGTTTGGACGTAAACGTAAATCTACAATTAAACCACAATCACGATAATTCGGTATACTACCAACAGTACAACTAATATAGTTTGAAGGATACATTTTTCATTTTTCTATCGTCAATACTGATGGGATTTCCTGCACGGAATAGAAGCCAAATAGGGGCGGATTATGCTTTAGGTAAGGGGGGTTTCCGAAACAATATGTAAATGTTTATAATTTGAAATTATAAATTTTACGTGGACATCAATTTAGATCTACGTGGTGGGTTTGGGTTTTTTTAACCGGGGGGGGGGGGGGGGGTCCGTGCAACTGGGTACCCCCCCCTCCCCATAATTCGCTCCTGACAAACACAGTGACATAAATAAATATAGGTATAATACTGCTTGTCAAGGACCTTTAAATTCCATTTTCAAAAATAACGGGTTTTGGGCCCCCTCTATTAAAATATCCTGGATCCGCCCCTGATGAATATGCCAAAAGCATATCAGTCGAGCTCCTAAAGGGATTGAGATCTGTAGGCGGGTTCTGGGGCATTCTTCCAAAAACGACATATAGTGTTAGAGAGGAAACCCGCTACATATGTCCATTAGTAGCAAGGGATCTTTAATGTGCACCATCTCGTAGACACGGTAGCACATACCACGTTTTGAAATAAAGATGTCCAGAGACGCATTTTCAGAGCAAGTTAGTATCGTAAATTGTGGGTGATACTTTTGTTAAAAGCCATAACGAGGGCAGTTCAAATGAGCGGAAGACTCCTGCGACCCCTCTAGATCCGCCAATGGAGTATTCAGCAGATGATCTGTTTTGCTTTCTTCTCTCTTTTTGAAATTTATTAAAATTATGGGGCTACTAATTTTTAGGGCTACCAGAATTTATATTCTGATAGCCCAGTGGGCTACTACTGACAAAAGTTAAGATTAAAGGGACATTCCTGAGTTTGCTGCACTTTTTAAGATGTTATCGACTAACAGCGACTTTTTAACGAATGTAATTACATATCAAATACGTTTTTCTGCATTAAATATTAGTGGCTGTATATTAAACGTGTTTCTGATAGTTCTAATATTTGTACTAGGTTATATTTCATCTTATTTCCAAAAATATTGTTTTTTTCATACGTACGAAATTATTTGAAGACAAAATCCAGTTTGGGCTTCTTACAAATGTGAAGACGACCAGAAACGCACTGAATGTACAGCCACTGATATTCTAAACAAGAAAATATATTTAATATTATGTAAGTTTAATCGTAGAAATATTGTGTGACGGTACATGCTCTTAATTTCTTTCCGCCTGTGGCGATATTAATTGTTTTAGAAGGCCGTGTGCAGTTCCAAATTGCACTTAAGCCCAGATGGGCAACTTGTTACGTGATACCTTTGCGCGACGGTCATCGAGCTGTACTTCTAATACACACCCAGCCCAGGTGCGGAGCCATGTGGCTAGTAGTTACGTAATATCTCCGGTAGTGCTGTGTATGGCCAGGGGATTGCTCGCGGTATGGCGACAGCCAGTCTGACGATCAGAGAAAAATATGCCGGCGTGGTGGTTGAGGAAAATTCACATGATACGTGAGGTACCGCCTTGTACCCCCAGGCGATATTCGCTGTCTCTGAGAGTTTTGAATAAATAGCTAGGGTTTAGAGATATCTGAGAGAACCAAAAAGGAAGGCCTCCCGGGAACATTAGTCCGTTTGGACTTTGGTAAATATATTATTTCTGCTCTGTTGTATAACCTTGATGTGACTGATGTGAATTTAAATATTTTAATACTGTATTGTACCAATATTATATAGACGGTGCTGCCGGTCATCTGACGCAGTAATCTGTAGGCTCGCCGTTCTGATATATATATATATATATATATATATATATATATATATATATATATATATAAAGCTTAGCCAGTCATCCTAGAGGACCTAGGTAAACTGTAGGTTATTGTCTTTATTGTGATAGGTACCAGTATTAATTCTGTATTACAAGGTTATTGAATGAGTAGTTAGGGTTAATTAAAAATAGTGTTGTAATTCCTTTATTAATTAAGTTCCCCTGGAAGCGTTTCTCCATTATCGCACGTGTGTGTGTTAGCGTTTCTCAATTATCACACGTGTGGGTGTTGTGTCACGGTGAAGTGATTAGCATATTGTGTAAACTAGACACCTAGAGATTAACTAATTAAGTGATCAGTTCTGGGTTGTTATTATTGTTGTTATTAATTAACTACTGCGGCAGTACATTTGTCAGCGTAGGTTAATACAGATTCCAAAGTGTATTGTGGTTTTGTTGTGTTTTCCAGTGAACTAAACGTGCTATAATAATATATACTTTGTATAAGATCTTATCTCTGATCATACCTAGACGAGCCACACTAGGGTTTTAAACTGCCCGTTACAGAGAGATCTAATAGATATACAGTTAGGAGAGATATTTGGATAATCGTGTTTTATTCGGTTACGGGTATTATGGGATCCCCGTCACATATTGTTTTAGTCGAAAACATCTTACAATGCAACAAACTCAGGAATGTCCCTTTAAGGCCTGCAGACCGTATATTGGAGGAAAACACGAACAGTTTAAATATATATATATAAAAAAAATAAAAAAAAAAAATAAATAAGCGACTTCGTTTTATAAACGTATATAAATAGGTGAGTAAATATATAAATTATAAGAAAGTATGTAACTAAGTAAGTACATAACTATGTAAGCAAGTACGTAAATTCGTAAGCAACTATCTAAGTAATTAAGTAAGTAAGCAAGAAAGCACCAAAGTAAGCATGCACCAAAGTTGGTAAGTGAAAAAAGTAGTGAGCAAGAAGCTAGGTAGGTAGCTGGTAACCACGCTAGTAATCAGTTTTAAAAGCAAGTAAACAGATTGTTATTAAAATCTCATCCTTACCTGGGTTTCTTTTAAAAATATCACTGAACACCTGGTTCACAAATTCTGTGGGAGATTAATACGTACTGCTGCCTCACAATTACCACATTGAAAATCCATGGCCAATCCACGCAATATCCATAAAGCGTTCAGACGCCTAATGCTAGCTCGCATACGTACAGAACGCAACATGAGCCGACAAGCGTTCCGCCAATCCCTAGACTCGTTGTCATCGTAAACACTTGGCCGCTTTGGTTCAACGCTTGCGTCACAAGTGTGACGTCGTCATTATTTGTTATTTAGTATTAAGAGCAACGCCTGTTTCGTCGGAGAAGGAGAGATGCTATCCAACACAACACAACACGTGCCTACCACGAAATGTCATGTTCGACTGACTTGATGTTTTAATCTAGAAAGCCTACAGTTACGCTTTACGAAATCGATTGGCACATTCTTATCCTGGGCGTTAGGGGCGTGCATGAATATGTGCTCTAAACGAATGCCCAGTGTGGCCGGTTCATTAATATTTCAACTGTATATTGTAGTGCCACCGAAAAATTAGCTTTCCTTGAATAGCATAGTCTACCTGGGGAAATGTGTCTATATGTCGAACACCGGGGTTCGACACATCCACGGTTAGTGATGTTTTGGTCTGGGCTAGCGGAAATTATGAACTCTATTACTTTAATGCATAGGATGACTTTCGCAAACATTAGCCCGAGTACTATGACGGAAAGAGAGCTAGACGGACATTTAGGCAGTCTTCCCGCTCTATAGCCCGAGTAGTCTGACGGTCAGAGAGCTAGATGGACATTTGGACAGTTATCAAGCTCTTTAGCCCGAGTACTCTGACGGTAAGAGAGCTAGGCGGACATTTGGACAGTTACCACGCTCTGTAGCCCGAGTAGTCTGGCGGTAAGAGAGTTAGACGGACACCTGGACAGTCATAACGCTCTATAGCCAGAGTTCTCTGACGGAAAGATAGCTACACGGACATTTGGACAGTTATCACGCTCTATAGCCCGAGTACTCTGACGGTAAGAGAGCTAGACGGGCATTTGGACAGTTATCACGCTCTGTAGCTCGAGTACTCTGACGGTAAGAGAGCTAGGCGGACATTTGGACAGTTATCACGCTCTGTAGCCCGAGTACTCTGACGGTAAGAGACCTGCACGGACATTTGGACAATTATCACGCTCAGTAGCCCGAGTACTCTGACGGTCAGAGACCTAGACGGACATTTGGACAGTTATCACGCTCTATAGCTTCAGTACTCTGACGGTAAGAGACCTAGACGGACATTTGGACAGTTATCACGCTCTGTAGCCCGAGTACTCTGACGGTAAGAGAACTAGACGGACATTTGGACAGTTATCACGCTCTATAGCTTGAGTACTCTGACGGTCAGAGACCTAGACGGACATTTGGACAGTTATCACGCTCTGTAGCCCGAGTACGCTCACGGTAAGAGACCTAGACGGACATTTGGACAGTTATCACGCTCTGTAGCCCAGGTACTCTGACGGTAAGAGAGCTAGACGGACATTTGGACAGTTATCACGCTCTGTAGCCCGAGTACGCTCACGGTAAGAGACCTAGACGGACATTTGGACAGTTATCACGCTCTATAGCTTCAGTACTCTGACGGTAAGAGACCTAGACGGACATTTGGACAGTTATCACGCTCTGTAGCCCGAGTACTCTGACGGTAAGAGAACTAGACGGACATTTGGACAGTTATCACGCTCTATAGCTTTAGTACTCTGACGGTCAGAGACCTAGACGGACATTTGGACAGTTATCACGCTCTGTAGCCCGAGTACGCTCACGGTAAGAGACCTAGACGGACATTTGGACAGTTATCACGCTCTGTAGCCCAGGTACTCTGACGGTAAGAGAGCTAGACGGACATTTGGACAGTTATCACGCTCTGTAGCCCGAGTACGCTCACGGTAAGAGACCTAGACAGACATTTGGACAGTTATCACGCTCTATAGCTTGAGTACTCTGACGGTCAGAGAGCTAGACGGACATTTCGACAGTTATCACGCTCTATAGCTTGAGTACTCTGACGGTCAGAGACCTAGACGGACATTTGGACAGTTATCACGCTCTATAGCCCGAGTACACTGACGGTAAGAGAGCTAGACGGACATTTGGACAGTTACCACTCTCTGTAGCCCGAGTACTCTGACGGTAAGAGAGCTAGACGGACATTTGGACAGTTATCACGCTCTATAGCCCGAGTAGTCTGACGGTAATAGAGTTAGACGGACACTTGGACAGTCATAACGCTCTATAGCCAGAGTTCTCTGACGGAAAGATAGCTACACGGACATTTGGACAGTTATCACGCTCTATAGCCCGAGTACTCTGACGGTAAGAGAGCTAGACGGACATTTGGACAGTTATCACGCTCTGTAGCTCGAGTACTCTGACGGTAAGAGAGCTAGGCGGACATTTGGACAGTTACCACGCTCTGTAGCCCGAGTACTCTGACGGTAAGAGAGCTAGGCGGACATTTGGATAGTTATCACGCTCTGTAGCCCGAGTACTCTGACGGTCAGAGAGCTAGACGGACATTTCGACAGTTATCACGCTCTGTAGCCCGAGTACTCTGACGGTAAGAGAGCTAGACGGACATTTGGACAGTTATCACGCTATGTAGCCCGAGTACTCTGACGGTAAGAGAGCTAGGCGGACATTTGGACAGTTATCACGCTCTGTAGCCCGAGTACTCTGACGGTCAGAGACCTAGACGGACATTTGGACAGTTATTACGCTCTGCAGCCCGAGTACTCTGACGGTCAGAGACCTAGACGGACATTTGGACAGTTATCACGCTCTATAGCTTGAGTACTCTGACGGTAAGAGACCTAGACGGACATTTGGACAGTTATCACGCTCTGTAGCCCGAGTACTCTGACGGTAAGAGAACTAGACGGACATTTGGACAGTTATCACGCTCTATAGCTTGAGTACTCTGACGGTCAGAGAACTAGACGGACATTTGGACAGTTATCACGCTCTGTAGCCCGAGTACGCTCACGGTAAGAGACCTAGACGGACATTTGGACAGTTATCACGCTATGTAGCCCAGGTACTCTGACGGCAAGAGAGCTAGACGGACATTTGGACAGTTATCACGCTCTGTAGCCCGAGTACGCTCACGGTAAGAGACCTAGACAGACATTTGGACAGTTATCACGCTCTATAGCTTGAGTACTCTGACGGTCAGAGAGCTAGACGGACATTTGGACAGTTATCACGCTCTATAGCTTGAGTACTCTGACGGTCAGAGACCTAGACGGACATTTGGACAGTTATCACGCTCTATAGCCCGAGTACACTGACGGTAAGAGAGCTAGACGGACATTTGGACAGTTATCACGCTCTGTAGCCCGAGTACTCTGACGGTAAGAGAGCTAGGCGGACATTTGGACAGTTACCACGCTCTGTAGCCCGAGTACTCTGACGGTAAGAGAGCTAGACGGACATTTGGACAGTTATCACGCTCTATAGCCCGAGTAGTCTGACGGTAATAGAGTTAGACGGACACTTGGACAGTCATAACGCTCTATAGCCAGAGTTCTCTGACGGAAAGATAGCTACACGGACATTTGGACAGTTATCACGCTCTATAGCCCGAGTACTCTGACGGTAAGAGAGCTAGACGGACATTTGGACAGTTATCACGCTCTGTAGCTCGAGTACTCTGACGGTAAGAGAGCTAGGCGGACATTTGGACAGTTACCACGCTCTGTAGCCCGAGTACTCTGACGGTAAGAGAGCTAGGCGGACATTTGGATAGTTATCACGCTCTGTAGCCCGAGTACTCTGACGGTCAAAGAGCTAGACGGACATTTGGACAGTTATCACGCTCTATAGCCCGAGTACACTGACGGTAAGAGAGCTAGACGGACATTTGGACAGTTACCACTCTCTGTAGCCCGAGTACTCTGACGGTAAGAGAGCTAGACGGACATTTGGACAGTTATCACGCTCTATAGCCCGAGTAGTCTGACGGTAATAGAGTTAGACGGACACTTGGACAGTCATAACGCTCTATAGCCAGAGTTCTCTGACGGAAAGATAGCTACACGGACATTTGGACAGTTATCACGCTCTATAGCCCGAGTACTCTGACGGTAAGAGAGCTAGACGGACATTTGGACAGTTATCACGCTCTGTAGCTCGAGTACTCTGACGGTAAGAGAGCTAGGCGGACATTTGGACAGTTACCACGCTCTGTAGCCCGAGTACTCTGACGGTAAGAGAGCTAGGCGGACATTTGGATAGTTATCACGCTCTGTAGCCCGAGTACTCTGACGGTCAGAGAGCTAGACGGACATTTCGACAGTTATCACGCTCTGTAGCCCGAGTACTCTGACGGTAAGAGAGCTAGACGGACATTTGGACAGTTATCACGCTATGTAGCCCGAGTACTCTGACGGTAAGAGAGCTAGGCGGACATTTGGACAGTTATCACGCTCTGTAGCCCGAGTACTCTGACGGTCAGAGACCTAGACGGACATTTGGACAGTTATTACGCTCTGCAGCCCGAGTACTCTGACGGTCAGAGACCTAGACGGACATTTGGACAGTTATCACGCTCTATAGCTTGAGTACTCTGACGGTAAGAGACCTAGACGGACATTTGGACAGTTATCACGCTCTGTAGCCCGAGTACTCTGACGGTAAGAGAACTAGACGGACATTTGGACAGTTATCACGCTCTATAGCTTGAGTACTCTGACGGTCAGAGACCTAGACGGACATTTGGACAGTTATCACGCTCTGTAGCCCGAGTACGCTCACGGTAAGAGACCTAGACGGACATTTGGACAGTTATCACGCTCTGTAGCCCAGGTACTCTGACGGCAAGAGAGCTAGACGGACATTTGGACAGTTATCACGCTCTGTAGCCCGAGTACGCTCACGGTAAGAGACCTAGACGGACATTTGGACAGTTATCACGCTATGTAGCCCAGGTACTCTGACGGCAAGAGAGCTAGACGGACATTTGGACAGTTATCACGCTCTGTAGCCCGAGTACGCTCACGGTAAGAGACCTAGACAGACATTTGGACAGTTATCACGCTCTATAGCTTGAGTACTCTGACGGTCAGAGAGCTAGACGGACATTTGGACAGTTATCACGCTCTATAGCTTGAGTACTCTGACGGTCAGAGACCTAGACGGACATTTGGACAGTTATCACGCTCTATAGCCCGAGTACACTGACGGTAAGAGAGCTAGACGGACATTTGGACAGTTATCACGCTCTGTAGCCCGAGTACTCTGACGGTAAGAGAGCTAGGCGGACATTTGGACAGTTACCACGCTCTGTAGCCCGAGTACTCTGACGGTAAGAGAGCTAGACGGACATTTGGACAGTTATCACGCTCTATAGCCCGAGTAGTCTGACGGTAATAGAGTTAGACGGACACTTGGACAGTCATAACGCTCTATAGCCAGAGTTCTCTGACGGAAAGATAGCTACACGGACATTTGGACAGTTATCACGCTCTATAGCCCGAGTACTCTGACGGTAAGAGAGCTAGACGGACATTTGGACAGTTATCACGCTCTGTAGCTCGAGTACTCTGACGGTAAGAGAGCTAGGCGGACATTTGGACAGTTACCACGCTCTGTAGCCCGAGTACTCTGACGGTAAGAGAGCTAGGCGGACATTTGGATAGTTATCACGCTCTGTAGCCCGAGTACTCTGACGGTCAAAGAGCTAGACGGACATTTGGACAGTTATCACGCTCTATAGCCCGAGTACACTGACGGTAAGAGAGCTAGACGGACATTTGGACAGTTACCACTCTCTGTAGCCCGAGTACTCTGACGGTAAGAGAGCTAGACGGACATTTGGACAGTTATCACGCTCTATAGCCCGAGTAGTCTGACGGTAATAGAGTTAGACGGACACTTGGACAGTCATAACGCTCTATAGCCAGAGTTCTCTGACGGAAAGATAGCTACACGGACATTTGGACAGTTATCACGCTCTATAGCCCGAGTACTCTGACGGTAAGAGAGCTAGACGGACATTTGGACAGTTATCACGCTCTGTAGCTCGAGTACTCTGACGGTAAGAGAGCTAGGCGGACATTTGGACAGTTACCACGCTCTGTAGCCCGAGTACTCTGACGGTAAGAGAGCTAGGCGGACATTTGGATAGTTATCACGCTCTGTAGCCCGAGTACTCTGACGGTCAGAGAGCTAGACGGACATTTCGACAGTTATCACGCTCTGTAGCCCGAGTACTCTGACGGTAAGAGAGCTAGACGGACATTTGGACAGTTATCACGCTATGTAGCCCGAGTACTCTGACGGTAAGAGAGCTAGGCGGACATTTGGACAGTTATCACGCTCTGTAGCCCGAGTACTCTGACGGTCAGAGACCTAGACGGACATTTGGACAGTTATTACGCTCTGCAGCCCGAGTACTCTGACGGTCAGAGACCTAGACGGACATTTGGACAGTTATCACGCTCTATAGCTTGAGTACTCTGACGGTAAGAGACCTAGACGGACATTTGGACAGTTATCACGCTCTGTAGCCCGAGTACTCTGACGGTAAGAGAACTAGACGGACATTTGGACAGTTATCACGCTCTATAGCTTGAGTACTCTGACGGTCAGAGACCTAGACGGACATTTGGACAGTTATCACGCTCTGTAGCCCGAGTACGCTCACGGTAAGAGACCTAGACGGACATTTGGACAGTTATCACGCTCTGTAGCCCAGGTACTCTGACGGCAAGAGAGCTAGACGGACATTTGGACAGTTATCACGCTCTGTAGCCCGAGTACGCTCACGGTAAGAGACCTAGACAGACATTTGGACAGTTATCACGCTCTATAGCTTGAGTACTCTGACGGTCAGAGAGCTAGACGGACATTTGGACAGTTATCACGCTCTATAGCTTGAGTACTCTGACGGTCAGAGACCTAGACGGACATTTGGACAGTTATCACGCTCTATAGCCCGAGTACACTGACGGTAAGAGAGCTAGACGGACATTTGGACAGTTATCACGCTCTGTAGCCCGAGTACTCTGACGGTAAGAGAGCTAGGCGGACATTTTGACAGTTACCACGCTCTGTAGCCCGAGTACTCTGACGGTAAGAGAGCTAGACGGACATTTGGACAGTTATCACGCTCTATAGCCCGAGTAGTCTGACGGTAATAGAGTTAGACGGACACTTGGACAGTCATAACGCTCTATAGCCAGAGTTCTCTGACGGAAAGATAGCTACACGGACATTTGGACAGTTATCACGCTCTATAGCCCGAGTACTCTGACGGTAAGAGAGCTAGACGGACATTTGGACAGTTATCACGCTCTGTAGCTCGAGTACTCTGACGGTAAGAGAGCTAGGCGGACATTTGGACAGTTACCACGCTCTGTAGCCCGAGTACTCTGACGGTAAGAGAGCTAGGCGGACATTTGGATAGTTATCACGCTCTGTAGCCCGAGTACTCTGACGGTCAAAGAGCTAGACGGACATTTCGACAGTTATCACGCTCTGTAGCCCGAGTACTCTGACGGTAAGAGAGCTAGACGGACATTTGGACAGTTATCACGCTCTGTAGCCCGAGTACTCTGACGGTAAGAGAGCTAGGCGGACATTTGGACAGTTATCACGCTCTGTAGCCCGAGCACTCTGACGGTCAGAGACCTAGACGGACATTTGGACAGTTATTACGCTCTGTAGCCCGAGTACTCTGACGGTCAGAGACCTAGACGGACATTTGGACAGTTATCACGCCCTATAGCTTGAGTACTATGACGGTCAGAGAGCTAGGCGGACATTTGGACAGTTATCACGCTCTGTAGCCCGAGTACTCTGACGGTCAGAGACCTAGACGGACATTTGGACAGTTATCACGCTCTGTAGCCCGAGTACTCTGACGGTAAGAGAACTAGACGGACATTTGGACAGTTATCACGCTCTATAGCTTGAGTACTCTGACGGTCAGAGACCTAGACGGACATTTGGACAGTTATCACGCTCTGTAGCCCGAGTACGCTCACGGTAAGAGACCTAGACGGACATTTGGACAGTTATCACGCTCTGTAGCCCAGGTACTCTGACGGCAAGAGAGCTAGACGGACATTTGGACAGTTATCACGCTCTGTAGCCCGAGTACGCTCACGGTAAGAGACCTAGACAGACATTTGGACAGTTATCACGCTCTATAGCTTGAGTACTCTGACGGTCAGAGAGCTAGACGGACATTTGGACAGTTATCACGCTCTATAGCTTGAGTACTCTGACAGTCAGAGACCTAGACGGACATTTGGACAGTTATCACGCTCTATAGCCCGAGTACACTGACGGTAAGAGAGCTAGACGGACATTTGGACAGTTATCACGCTCTGTAGCCCGAGTACTCTGACGGTAAGAGAGCTAGGCGGACATTTGGACAGTTATCACGCTCTGTAGCCCGAGTACTCTGACGGTCAGAGACCTAGACGGACATTTGGACAGTTATTACGCTCTGTAGCCCGAGTACTCTGACGGTCAGAGACCTAGACGGACATTTGGACAGTTATCACGCTCTATAGCTTGAGTACTATGACGGTCAGAGAGCTAGACGGACATTTGGACAGCTATCACGCTCTGTAGCCCGAGTACTCTGACGGTAAGAGACCTAGACGGACATTTGGACAGTTATCACGCTATGCAGCCCGAGTACTCCGTCAGATAGCTAGACGGACATTTGGACAGTTATCACGCTCTATAGCTTGAGTACTCTTACGGTCAGAGACCTAGACGGACATTTGGACAGTTATCACGCTCTATAGCCCGAGTACACTGACGGTAAGAGAGCTAGACGGACATTTGGACAGTTATCACGCTCTGTAGCCCGAGTACTCTGACGGTAAGAGAGCTAGGCGGACATTTGGACAGTTACCACGCTCTGTAGCCCGAGTACTCTGACGGTAAGAGAGCTAGGCGGACATTTGGACAGTTATCACGCTCTGTAGCCCGAGTACTCTGACGGTCAGAGACCTAGACGGACATTTGGACAGTTATTACGCTCTGTAGCCCGAGTACTCTGATGGTCAGAGACCTAGACGGACATTTGGACAGTTATCACGCTCTATAGCTTGAGTACTATGACGGTCAGAGAGCTAGACGGACATTTGGACAGCTATCACGCTCTGTAGCCCGAGTACTCTGACGGTAAGAGACCTAGACGGACATTTGGACAGTTATCACGCTATGTAGCCCGAGTACTCCGTCAGAGAGCTAGACGGACATTTGGACAGTTATCACGGTCTATAGCTTGAGTACTCTTACGGTCAGAGACCTAGACGGACATTTGGACAGTTATCACGCTCTATAGCCCGAGTACACTGACGGTAAGAGAGCTAGACGGACATTTGGACAGTTATCACGCTCTGTAGCCCGAGTACTCTGACGGTAAGAGAGCTAGGCGGACATTTGGACAGTTACCACGCTCTGTAGCCCGAGTACTCTGACGGTAAGAGAGCTAGGCGGACATTTGGACAGTTACCACACTCTGTAGCCCGAGTACTCTGACGGTAAGAGAGCTAGACCAACATTTGGACAGTTACCACGCTCTATAGACTGAGTACTCTGACGGTCAGAGACCTAGACGGACATTTGGACAGTTATCACTCTCTATAGCTCGAGTACACTGACGGTAAGAGAGCTAGACGGACATTTGGACAGTTATCACGCTCTATAGCCCGAGTACTCTGACGGTAAGATAGCTAGACGTCCAGATGGATAGATAGATAAATAACTACTTTAACGTGCTCATATACCACTAGGGTTTCGAACACGCCCATCTAGAGTCCGACCTCCGATAAGATCGGTGGTCTGACTCGGGATGGGGTGAGGGGGAGGGTAGAGTTGAAAATGGGCAGAATTTTGAAAATAGCAATTAGTAAAAAAAAAAAAGTTAATAGAATTTTAAAATAAATAAATAAAAAGTTACAAGCCAATTGACTGCTCGTTTCATTTCAACTTATTTTCGTGCTTATATCCAATTAAGGTTCAAGCACGCTGTCCTGGGCACACACCTCAGCTATCTGGGCTGTCTGTCCAGGACAGTGGGTTAGTTGTTAGTTGGTTAGTCGTTAGTGAGAGAGAATAGGGTGTAGTGGCCTTACACCTACCCACTGAGCCCTTAAGAACTCGCTCTGGGTTGGAGCCGGTACCGGGCTGCGAACCTTGTACCTACCAGTCTGTAGTCCGATGGCTTAACCACTGCGCCACCGAGGCCGGTTGACTGCTCGGCCGAATATTTATATAATTTGGAGCATTTTAGAAGGACAGTCCAAAAACAAATAAGAGAAAGAAGAGAGTATCGGACTACTTAATAATATTAAAAAAAGAAGAAGTAATTTCGACATAAAATTCTGAACGCAGATCTAAAAGTTTAAAGTTCGATCGATATGTCCACGTGAGTGGCCTCGTTAAGGCCGTTTGGGTGCACAGCTTATAGGGACGAGATGAGTTGCATCCCGTCAAGAAAACCCCTATATTGACATTCATGAGACGTTGAAGGTGTAGTTCTGTTCCGAAATACAGATCTTGAGAAGCCGGATCCGTCTGGACGAGAGAGAGTATCAGACTAGGGTATAGTCCAGTCGTCATGGGTTGGTATAGTGGTGCGGACGGGCCCGACTCCGGAGGATACGAGATGGTATCACTATAAAGCAAAGTAAAGTCTAAAAAAAGAGTAGTAGGGGCCGACCCCGCTTCCTATTTATTCTTAGAGTGGGGCGGTCAATCTTCCAGTGCTGCTAGGACAGGTTCGGACATGTAGAGACTAAACGCGAACAACCGTGGCGTTCTGCAGAATGGCCGTCATAGTGAGCCGGAGAAATGACGTGGAGGCAAGGAATCTCGCTAAAAAAGAATCCAACTTGGTGATGCAGGCTGTCGAAACGAGAAGCGTTCCAGCGTTCAATCAGTTCCAATGGCCGCATACATCCCAGTAGAAAACTTGATTTACAAAACAACGAAATGAAGGATCCCCAAGTCGAGCACACGAAAGCACGTGCAGTGTACACAAGCGAAAGAAACACGTCTTACCGCGTCGAGCTCCAGATTGGGAATGGCCATTCATGAAGCTCTCATATGGATAAAAACTCAAAACTATAATAAAAATGTCATCTTCTCAGATTGTCTTAGCTCTATACAATCACTTCAAACAAATACATCTACTATGCCGGACATAATAGCAGCCATCCATAATAAACTTAACGAAATAAACCAACTTAAACTTAACGTTGTTTTCAAATGGGTTCCAGCTCACGTAGGAATAACTGGCAATGAAGTAGCAGACTATGGAGCCAAAACAGCACTATCAATCACTAACAGAATTAAAACACTCCCAGTAGGCATCGGCGAACTCATGCCCAAAGCTAGGAAACACTACATTAATAAATGGCAAGAAAGTTGGGACCAAACACAAAATACATGGCATTATAATATTAAACCAATAGTTCACTATTTAAGACCTAAACATCCAATCTCTCAAATAGATAAAATTATCACTAACGTAGAATAGGGAAATAAATGCAACTTAATAAATGCTCTTTCACAATAACCAATAAAGACCCTAACTGTGAGTGCGGCACCCCAGAAGACATGAAACACTATCTTCTGGATTGCACGCTGCACAACAATCACAGAAAACCCATGCTTGAACCACTAACTAAAGCCAACCCTGCCACCATAATTACTCCTAACTCACTACTTAATCCAGATAAACAATATAAACAAGAAATATTTAAAGCCATATTCAACTTCGTTCAGTCCACCAAGCCTAAACTCTAAACGCCACCAAACAACTCGCTCCGCCGGCGTTCGACTGACACGGAGCAGCGACCATATACCTGCATGCACTCCAACTCGGTCGAAAAATAATTTAATTGGAAACGTCTTCATAGAGCAAGACACAACAACCACTAGTTAGTGCTTAACACCGCCCGCCTGTACATCCTTCGGATGGAGAAGCGACCCTAAGCACTCGACCTCGACTATGCACTCCAACCCGGAGGATCAATGGCGGGATGGTAACAAGCAACCGAAACTCGTTCGATACCAATTAAATTAGATCTTACTGTTAAACCCGTTCCACCTGTGACTCCTCGGATGGAGGAGCGACCCTAAGCACTCGACCTCGACTATGCACTCCAAACCTGGGGAGATAATGGTGGAATGGTTAACATAATATATATCTAACCAAACAACGAATGACATGAAACACCCCTCACCTGTACGTCCCTCGGATGGAGGAGCGACCCTAAGCACTCGACCTCGACTATGCACTCCAAACCTGGGGAGATAATGGTGGAATGGTTAACATAATATATATCTAACCAAACAACGAATGACATGAAACACCCCTCACCTGTACGTCCCTCGGATGGAGGAGCGACCCTAAGCACTCGACCTCGCGCACTCCCCTAATGGCACTGACGACCCCTCGACGGATACCCTAAGCACTCACTCCAAACCTGGGGAGAGAATGGTGGAATGGTTAACATAATATATATCTAACCAAACAACGAATGACATGAAACACCCCTCACCTGTACGTCCCTCGGATGGAGGAGCGACCCTAAGCACTCGACCTCGACTATGCACTCCAAACCTGGGGAGAGAATGGTGGAATGGTTAACATAATATATATCTAACCAAACAACGAATGACATGAAACACCCCTCACCTGTACGTCCCTCGGATGGAGGAGCGACCCTAAGCACTCGACCTCGACTATGCACTCCAAACCTGGGGAGATAATGGTGGAATGGTTAACATAATATATATCTAACCAAACAACGAATGACATGCAACACCCCTCACCTGTACGTCCCTCGGATGGAGGAGCGACCCTAAGCACTCGTCCTTGACTATGCACTCCAACCCAGGGGATCAACGATGAGGAGTTAAAGCACGATATTAATTATATCCGATAAAATTGTATACTTGTAGATATAAATGTTCTTTACTTCTTCTTCTTTTTAGGAAATTATTGCGGTGGTTATCCCCTTAATTGGACGCCGCAATACTGTAAATAACCTTCACGACTTTGCCTTTGTATTTGCACCATGTACTACCAAATACAAGCTCTATTATAGTAATATAAGGTGAGTCACTTAGGGTTCCAGAAGAAGAGGCGGATAAGAAACCAGACAACCAGATTACCAGACAACCAGATAGATACCAAGTAAGCTTACCTATTAGACATAATCTAACTTCATATTACCAATAAGTGTGCAAACTTAGCTAAGAATTTAAGGGGGAGGGGGGGGGGGGGGACGAAATTCAACCTACTGCATGTATACAATTGCTTACATACTATTCTTCCTACCGATAGTTGACTCCCTACCTAATAGATGCATTGTTCTTGGTAACCAAATTAAGTATGCTAAGCACTAGGCTTTTTAACCAATACTTACATTATTAGGGAAAACACCCTTCAAATTAGATAGCCAGGCTAGTATATCTCCCCCCCCCCCCCCCTCCCCGTCATTGTATTTCATTATAATCCAAAGACAGGGGGAGGGAGGGTCTTGGATAGCCGTTGATTACATTAGAATAGGGACTTAGGACAATAGGAACAACCTCAACATGAAACTAGGGTTTACAAACAGACAGCATGCACAACCGCAACAGTACATAGGGTGCATTGACTAATGATAACAATGCACCCGCCCCCATTTAATGGTCCAGCACGTACACGGACAAAAGAATACCGGCTCCGAGTACACAATTGCACTGCACCCAGGGGAAGCTGGACAAAATAATACCAGCCTACCCTACCCCACTCCCAAATACTTGCTGCTGGTGGTCTACTTGGTACATGGTGACACGGAAGAGGAGGACGCCGTCAACTACAACAACATCTGAAAAAAAAACCCGGAACAACAGCGCCTTGCCTACCGGTGTTTACACAATTGCACGAGTCTCCCCTGGGTTATCATGCCACGACCAGAAGCGGTCAGACCCTTTCTAAGGGCCTATGGGCAACCTAGGGAGACACCCCAGCATCGCAGAGGTCTAATTAACGAGCTACTCTCGACTTACTAATATCAAAACCTATGTTAGCTTCAAATCTTTCTCTTTCGACCAACCGTTCAAAATTGCGCCCACATTTCCTCAATCAAAATTGCGCACCTTTTTCTCTTTGGCATTAACCTTGCTCCCTAAAAATTCCTACCGGCCTCGGTGGTGTCGTGGTAGGCCATCGGTCTACAGGCTGGTAGGTACTGGGTTCGGATCCCAGTCGAGGCATGGGATTTTTAATCCAGATACCGACTCCAAACCCTGAGTGAGTGCTCCGCAAGGCTCAAAGGGTAGGTGTAAACCACTTGCACCGATCAGTGATCCATAACTGGTTCAACAAAGGCTATGGTTTGTGCTATCCTGCCTGTGGGAAGCGCAAATAAAAGATCCCTTGCTGCTAATCGGAAGAGTAGCCCATATAGTGGCGACAGCGGGTTTCCTCTCAAAATCTGTGTGGTCCTTAACATATGACTGACGCCATATAACCGTAAATAAAATGTGTTGAGTGCGTTGTTAAATAAAACATTTCTTTCTTTCTTTCCATCAAAATTCCATAGCACCACCACCACCCCCACCCCCCACCCCCCATCCGCCTGTTACCGACCACGGTCGGGCTGCTGGTGCTCCTTTGCACCTGTCATCAGGCGGTTTGTCCTAGCTCTTGTGCCCAGGACAGATGCTACAACAGCTTGTTCAAATGCACGTAAGCCCTAGTACCTGACGACCTAAAATAGATAACACCAACATTAACATCAAATAGTCATTACCACCAACCCCTCACCCATGGTGTCAGAAAATCAAACGCATTACCGGCAACCAAATCCCACAGTGTATCTGTGTTTTCATATGGTTTGTCTAGTAAAACATGCTAAACTAATTAATACAGCAATCAGCATTGAATGGGAAGTTCCCCCTTAGATATAATAATTATTAAGAAGAGTTCCCCCCCCCCCCCCCCCCAAAAAAAAAGGGGGAAAAAAAGAAAAAAGAAGGGTTTTGGGTAGCCCAGTGGTAAAGCGTTCGTTTGATGCGCGGTCGGTCTGGGATCGATCACGGTCGGTGGGCTCGTTGGGCTATTTCTCGCTCCAGCCAGTACACCACGACTGGTACATCAAATGCCGGGGTAAGTGCTATCTTGTCTATGGGATGGTACATATAAAAGATCCCTTGCTGCTAATCGAAAAGAGTAGCCCATGAAGTAGCGACAGCGAGTTTCCTCTCTCAATATCTGTGTGGTCCTTAACCATATGTCCGACGCCATATAACCGTAAATAAAATGTGCTGAGTGCGTCGTTAAATAAAACATTTCCTTCCTTCCTTCCCATAATTTTGCTCGTGGTGTATACCATAGTTAGACCACGAGCGTGTCTATCCTAAATTATAGCGATTGCTGAATGCCTGGAGAAAGTTACGCCTACAAGCTACATAATTGTAGTGCAACAGGAAGTAACTTGGAACATTGCTTTAAATGGTAACACTTTCACTGACATTAGTAATAAATTACAATATAAATTTGTCAAAATAAAATAATTATTGTCTTCAAAAGAAAAAAAGAATTAATTAAATATATCAATGTAAATTTGTAAAGAATAAAATAATACTTTCATTAAAAAAAAAAAAAGAAAAAAAAAAGTTAAATATCAAATTATAGTATTGATCGCTTCATTTTCCGTTACACTGCCGATCAGTGACAATACAAATTAAAAGTAAGGGCGTATGCAGCATGTTTCTAGGGAGGGGATGGACCAGTATTAAGGGAAGGTATGCAGCGTTAAAAAGGTGTGCCAAGAGTATGGGGGTAGCCGCAGGAGCCATGGCACCCCTCCCATTTTCCCTTGTTGATCTGTTCAGAAGCCTGGAAAGGGCGTACTTATAACACTTAAAATTCTAAATATTCGGGGAGGGGGGGGGGGGGGTCTCGGGCTTTGCTTCCCCTCCCCCACCAACAGGTTCGGATCAATCTCTCAGTTCCCATCCCTCTTTCAAATAAACTCAGTGGATCGTATTGAGAGAAAAACCCGCTGTCGCCACATATGCTACTCTTTTACGACAAGCAGCAAGGGATCTTTTATTTGCGCTTCCCACAGGCAGGATAGCACAAACCATGGCATTTGTTGAACCAGTTATGGATCACTGGTCGGTGCAAGTGGTTTTACACCTAACCATTGAGCCTTGCGGAGCACTCACTCAGTGTTTGGAGTCGGTATCTGGATTAAAAAACCCATGCCTCGACTGGGATTCGAACCCAGTACCTACCAGCCTGTACACCGATGGCTAACCACGACGCCACCGAGGCCGGTACGTACATCAACATTACATTGTATTATTTATAAGGTTTTTTTTCATTTTCAATTTTATTCGATCTTGCATTTACATATTTAAATATATACAGTACATCTACACAACACTATGATTGTTACATTAAAAAAAATATATATATATATCCATGAATATTATACAAGCTTACAGATATTGCTTGATATATTTATGAAAATAAAGCCGGCTCAATATTTTCCAATCTTTTTTCTTATTGTAGAAGCCTTTGCCGGATGGTATAAATATAATGAATATAATTATATTTGTTTATGAAACATAGTATGTTCTTAACATGTTTTCAGATGTGATAATACTTTTTTTCACTCTACATATATGTATATATTGTTTTATTAACAATAAACAAAAGTTAATAATGTCAGATTTTTGAAAATTCATAAAAAGGCCGAACAAAAGAGTATCGGTTATATAAGGTATAGTCATACATTTTGTTTTCAGTGCCTCAAAAAATCCAAACCAAACAGTTCGAACACACTGACATTCAGGAAACAAATTAATTAATGTCTCTTTTGTGTCTCCACAAAAAGTACTTTGTTCAGTTTCAAATAAATTAAAAGCCATCAGTTTGCTGTTTGTATTATTTATAAGTTAATATCAAGCTGAACAAGATATTACATGTTCCCTGCTAAAAAAAACCCACCAATAACTGCCTTGTATTCACCTGCTAAACGCTTCATTTTTCAGGGCACTTCGAATTTCGAGCTGGAGTGCGCATCTTGGTAATCTGTCTTTGGATTTGCGCCTTTAATGTCATCTGATGAATTAGTGAAATGTGCCCGCTAAAATCAAATTATAAAACTTTTCTGCGACCATGGTGACGTCATGAAGGCGTGGCAATAGGGGCGTGGTACACGCTAGTTACCTCATCCATCACTCGAGATTCGTCTAGTTAGACCACGGTTATTGCGGCCGTTGAGTGACAGATGTAAGAGATATCAGGGCTACGCCCTCGATGACTATGCCCGTCACTCAGCGGCCGCAATAACCGTGGTCTAACTAGACGAATCTCGAGTAACTACTTCCTGTATTATAGTTTACTCCCACCTACAGTTTAGTAATAAGCGACAAACAATCTTGGGACCAATGTTAGTTTCATGTAGGTAGGCCCAACTTTACCACATTTACACTATTTTATCATAGATATGTAGTGGGGGCGAAATGATTTGTGGCGAACTGGCTCTGGGGCGAAACGTCTGGTACCCACATTAAGACTGGCTACCGTTCTGCATTACGCTCCACATTACTACAGTCAGACCTCTTTACAACGGCCATGTTCACTTTGTTGTTATATCGATGCCGGTCCAATTGCCGGTGTATCGAATTGTCATGAGTTATCTCCATTGCCAAAATAATGTAACAAAAAATACTAATTAATATTAACTGATGACTGAATAGCATTTAAATAATTAATGCATTGCGATTATTATCAAAAACAACAAATGCACGTACATATATTAAATATGTTTTTAAAAAACATCATTAAAATTTGCAAAGGACAACTAGTTGGGTTACGTCTTATGTCATTGTGACGGGACATGCTCTTATTTGTTTCGCCTGTGGCGATGTTAATGGTTTTAGAGGGCCTTGTGCGGGTTGGTTACGTAATACCCCCGCGCGACGGTGGTAGAGCTGCGTCGTAATACACACCCAGACCAGATGTGGAGGCCATGTGGCCAGTAGTTACGTAATACCTCCGCGAGTTCTGTGTCACGACCTTGTATTCCTAGCGGAATGGCGACCACTAGTCTGACCATCTAAGAAAAAATGTCGTCTTCGTCGCTGTGGAAAATTCACATGATAGGGGGAGTACTGCGATGTGTCCCCAGGCGATATTCGGCTTTTGTAATAAATAGCTAGGGTTTTAGAGATATCGGGAAGAAACATATTGGAAGGTTTCCGGGGAACGTGTCCGTTTGGACTTGGTAAATATATATTTCTGCTCTGTTGTATAACCTTGATGTGATTGATGTGACTTTAAATATTTTAATACTGTATTATACCCATATTATTTAGACAGTGTTTCCGGTAATCTGACGAAGTAAATTGTAGGCTTCACTGTTCTAAAATTATTAAAGCTTAACCAGTCATCCTAGAGGACCTAGGTAAACTGTAGGTTATTGTCTTTATTGTGATAGGTACCAGTATTAATTCTGTATTACAAGGTTACTGAATGAGTAGTTAAGGGTTAATTAAAAATTAACCACATAGGAATAGAGTTGTAATTCCTTTATTAATTAAGTTCTCCTGGAAGCGTTTCTCAATTATCACACGTGTGTGTATTGTATCACGGTGAAGTGATTAGAATATTGTGTAAACTAGACACCTAGTGATTAACTAATTAAGTGATTAGTTCTGGGTTGTTATTATTATTGTTTTTGTTAAGTAATTAACTGCGGCAAATATATTTGTCAGCGTAAGGTTAATACAGATTCCAAAGTGTATTGTGTTTTGTTGTGTTTTCTAGTGAACTAACGTGCTATGTTACATATACTTTATATAAGATCTTATCTCTGATTATACATAGAGCCGAGCCACTCGGGTATACACTGCCCGATACAGAGAGATCTAATAAATATACAGTTAGGAGAGATATTTGGATAATCGTGTTTTATTCAGTTACGGGTATTATAGGATCCCCGTGACAGTCATTCACAGAAAATTCTTTTCAGCAATGTGTGGCGGGGGGGGGGGGGGGGTGTCTGTTTACATGTACATTTAAACTTAGTACAAATCAAGGTGGTTTGGTGGAGTTAGGGTTTTAGAAAATATATAGTTATCTACCTTTGATACATAGAATAAAAAGGATTAGACATTAATCTGTGACAAGAACATAATGTAAATATGTTTTCAGTTAAAACTGTTTATTGTTCTGAAAATTATTCGATAATTTTTACACGTTTCAAACACTTTATGATTTGATTTTCAAAAGAGGAATTTTGTGTAAATTATTTCATGTAGTGGAGACCATATACTACCAAAATGAAGACCAAAATAGACAGCCAATGAAACTATCAAAAACATATCACGTGTGTCAAAATATAGCGGAAACACCTATACGGCTTAGCGGCTTGATTTTTCGAGTAAAAGTTTGAAGTTCGTGTAAGATTAACACTAGTTATTATTATTTTTTTTTTATTTTTTTTTTTTTTTTCTTGGGTGCAGACCTCCCCCTCTCCCCCCCCCCCCCCCCCCCCCCAATCGATTTTCTGTATCCTCAACTGGAATGTAAAGTGGAATCTACAGTAACTGTACCCACGGCACCATGTTTCATCCTTGAGCTCTTGCTTGCATCCATCAAATGGGCCGACTCTTCGAAATCCGTTCAATACAACTGTGAAAATAATATTGAAGCAAACCGGCAATCTGGAATATCCTATTTGTCGAGAGGATAAAGTGATGGATGAAACGTTAAAGGTATGTGGGAGTAGTAAATCAATAAGAAAAGTGTCGGTTTAGGGCCTCCACGAGTCCACAGTATTGGACTCGAGTACTTGAGGGTCTAGCTCGACCCGGACCCCCGAGTACCCGACACTTACACAAAATGATAATGAAACTAAGGAATAAAGTAAAATAGCATTATGCGTCTTAATTCTAGCGCTGAACATAAATGCCAAATCATGTTATTGTATTGCATTCCACATATTCGACTTTTGTTTTCCCTCCATGTCTTATAGCCTTACATTGTAACGGGCGGCAAGCATATGACAAAATGACGTAAAAATAGCATTAAATGAGAGTGCTCTTCCTTGCACGGGTACCGAGTCCTATGAACGGACTCGTGTCTTGTTAGACTCGGCCCGTGCCCGAGTACTCTAGTACTCGTGGAGACCCAATGTCGTTCAGCCCACTATAATCCTCGGGGGCTCGATCATTATCAACAACATTTCCTACACGTCAGCCTGTCAACTACCGTATTGTTCGTTCATTACGCTCGTAGTGACATCTATCAAATAGTCACACCCTTCGAATTCTGTTTGGAATACCAGGCGTCTCTATGGTCAGTGGGGGACGGGACGTAGCCCAGTGGTAAAGCGCACGCCCGATGCCCTTCAAATTCTGTTTAGAATACCAGTGCATTACCAAAGTGCTTATAAACCTTAAAGTCCAGACTTTAACGTCATTGTAACGCCATTCAAATAGCATTACGTTAAAGTCTGGACGTTATTAAAGTCTAGACTTTAAGTTTTATAAGCACGGGCACTGGTGTCTCTTTAGTCAGTGGGGGCGGGACGTAGCCCAGTGGTAACGCCCACGCATGATGCGCGGTTGGTATAGGACCGACCCCTGTCGGTGGTCCCATTGGGTTATGTCTCGTTCCAACCAGTGCACCGCGACTGGCATGTGCTAGCCTGTCTGTGGGATGGTGCATATAAAGGATCCCTTGCTACCAACTGAAAAATGTACCGGGTTTATTATACTGAACAAAAAAAGAAACTTCCGATTTGTACATATAGTATTTGTTATGTTAAAGAATTCATTGTGTAATGAAATTATATAGGTAGTATTAGCCTTGAGCTGTATTATCAGGATTCATGAATTTTATCGATTATTTTTGCACTGTTAATCGTCGACAACGTGAAATTCAATTTGCACGTGCATGCATGGTTCGACATGTTCCGTGTAGTATTCGGTCAATTTGTTTCAATTGTCTTACTGACATTGTTGTCATTGTTGTGATTGGCATGCTTGATGCTGGCATGTCGACAGAAGACGTTATAAGGCATGTTGGGAGTTCTAGTCGAGCGATACGAAATCTTCGCGTAAGATTTCGAACGACAGGAAGCACCAACGACTTGCCACGTCGTGGATGTCCGCGTGTTACAACGCGTGGTCAAGACCGCTATATCATGAACACGCATTTGCGCAATCGATTCCAAACTGCCTCTGCTACTGCTGCTAACACATCTGGGCTTCATAATAACCGAATCAGTGGGCAAACTGTTCGTAATCGTCTGCGGGAGAACGGTTTACATGCACGACGTCCTTACGTCGGATGCGTTTTAACGCAACGTCATCGTCTAAATCGTCTTAATTGGGCACGTGTACACACTCGTTGGATTCGGCGACGCTGGAATACCGTTCTTTTTTCGGATGAATCCAGATTTTTTTAACAACGTTCGCGTCTACCGTAGGAGAAATGAACGCTATGCTGACTGTTGTGTTCTTGAACGAGATCGTTTCGGGGGTGGGGGTTGTGTCATGGCCTGGGCAGCCATTGCCCATGGTTTTCGTTCACCACTAGTCGTCATTGATGGCAATTTAAATGCTCAACGTTACCGCGATGACATTCTCGCTTATCACGTCATTCCTCTGTTCCATAACAACGCCAACATCTCGATTTTTCAGCATGATAATGCCACCTCTCATACAGCTAGAGACACTGTACATTTTCTTAGGACAAATAACATTGATTTCATTGATGACTGGCCCGCTAAAAGTCTCAACCCCATCGAGCATGTCTGGGATAGTCTGGACAGACGATTGAGGCGTCGTCCCAACCCACCCGCTAACGTCAACGAACTTCGTCAACAGCTCATTCAGGAATGGAACAATATTCCACAGGCAGAAATCAACACTTTAGTCAATTCTATGAGCCTGCGATGCACTGCAGTGGTCAATTCAAAAGGTGGTCATATCCGTTATTAAGTGGGTGTTTTGTTTTTAACCCCTACCACACTTGGTCAAAATTTCTCCCAGTTTCTGTTAACATATGGCTATGATTTTTGCACCAAACGATGCATCATGGAACACTCTTTAAATGCATATATAACAATTATTCCCCCAGTTTGTTTTCATCAAGTTATGTTCAAGCAAAGTTAGCGGAAGTTTCTTATGTTGTTCAGTATATTTATAACTGTGTCAAAATGACCATTTGTTTGACATCCAATAGCCGATGATTAATAAATTAATGTGCTCTAGCTGTGTCGTTAAACAAAACAAACAAAGAAATAAACTATGGTCAGTGTGTTGTTGGTTCAAAATATTTGAGGAAATTCAAAGTTCATTTTATTTCCTAATCTATAATTTAGTATTTATTTAGTATAATATGTAATATGAGAATTTGTTTTGAAGAAAAAACAAACACTTTGGGCTGTTATAAGCATTAGGGAACCCTAACCATAGAGAATAGGCAGGCATTGATATTGTGAACAAGAAAAACCGCGAGAGAGAGAGAGAGAGAGAGAGAGAGAGAGAGAGAGAGAGAGAGAGAGAGAGAGAGTTAGAGAGAGAGAGTTTGGGAGAGAGAAAGACAGAGAGAGAGAGAGAGAGAGAGAGAGAGAGAGAGAGAGAGAGCGGGGGTGGGGTAGAGAGTGGGACAGACAAACAGAGAAGACACGGAGAGAAAGAGAGAGACAGAGAGAGAGAGAGAGAGAGAGAGAGAGAGAGAGAGAGAGAGAGAGAGAGAGAGAGAGAGAGAGAGAGAGAGAGAGAGAGAGAGAGAGAGAGAGAGAAGAGAGAGAGAGAGGGGGAAGAGAGAGATATGGAGAGAGAGAGAGAGAGAGAGAGAGAGAGAGAGAGAGAGAGAGAGAGAGAGAGAGAGAGAGATAGACACGTAGATAGAAGAAAAACCCCACAAGGAAGCTATACTATTACCTGTAAAAAGAAATGTTCATAAATAAGTGAGTTGCCTAACACTCTTTCTGATTAAAATACTCGCTGATGCGCACAAAACGAGTCAAATGTGTTGCTAAAGAGTTCTTCTTAAGGCGTCTTTTGATTAGCCTAATGGCGTGGAAATGTAAACAAGATTTACTCGACGATCTTTCTTTTATATTTTAATCTACGGCTGTTTGGTTTCTGACACGGTTATTTCGAGACTTGCTTTAGCGTAAGAAACCAAATCTGTTGCCACTTGATAGGCCTCTCTTGCCGAATAACATCAAGGGATAGTTTATATGCATTTGCCACCCATACTTACCACGGCTTTGATAACTGATATAATCCCATGTGTCTCGGGCACTTCCACAAACCATGATTACCAGTGTGCAACTCGCAGGTGTGCTAATTATGTGTTCACCGTATTAAATTATGTATGTATGTATGTATGTATGTATGTAGTATGTGTATGTATGTAGGGGATAATTAAATCCTTTCTGGCCTCAAAAATTGTCCCATGCCGTTGCTGGGACTCGAACCTGTGGCACCGATTCGCCCGCAAATTGCAAGACTAACCACGATACGCTCTGAGCTATCGAAGCTTCCATAAAAAGGAAGCTCTTTAACTCAACCATATGCATGGGGCCTACAATCTACGCGGTCGATCCCGCTTACGTGCATGAAACAGTGGGCAGACCTTGACACTGGCTAGTATGTATTGATGTATGAATATCTATATATTGTATGTATGTCGAGGTTGACTATTACATACATAGATATTACCGCACTGGCGCAGGGGATAATTAAATCCTTTCTGGCCTCAAAAATTGTCCCATGCCGTTGCTGGGACTCGAACCTGTGGCACCGATTCGCCCGCAAATTGCAAGACTAACCACGATACGCTCTGAGCTATAAAAGGAAGCTTCTTTAACTCAACCATATGCATGGGGCCTACAATCTACGCGGTCGATCCCGCTTACGTGCATGAAACAGTGGGCAGACCTGGCACTGGCTAGTATGTATTGATGTATGAATATCTATATATTGTATGTATGTATGTATGTATGTATGTATGTATGTATGTATGTATGTATGTGTGTATGTATGTATGTATGTGTGTATGTATGTGTGTATGTATGTATATGTGTGTATGTATGTATGTATGTATGTATGTATGTGTGTGTGTGTGTATGTATGTATTGTATGTATGTATGTATATGTGTGTATGTGTGTGTATGTGTATTTGTATGTGTGTATGTGTGTGTTTTGTAATGTGTGTATTGTGTGTGTGAGTGTGTGTGCGCGTGCGTGCGTGCATGCGTGTGGTGGTGTGTGTATATATATATATATATATATATATTATATATATATATATATATATATATATATATATATATTATATATTAAAATCCTTCTATGTTGATTGGCACCTCTCCTCTAAAGTAGCAAGGGGGCTTGAGATAATATATATTATATAAAGAAAAAGTCAGAAGCCTCCTTTAAAAGTCATATATCCCTCTTTAATTCAAATTTTCGCCTGTTCAGGCTTCATCAGGGAAATCTGTTGACAAAAATAAAAATACGCACATAAAACCACTAGCAAAAAACAGAGTTAAAGCTGTAACTAAAAAAGGCCGTATATATATATATATATATATGATCAATGAGCCCACCGATGGGGATCGATCCCAAACCGAGCGTGCATCAAGCGAGCGTTTTACAACTGGGCTACGTACCGCCACGGGCCGTATCTCTGCACAATGCAAAATAAAGGCTAACTCTGTGAATCTCTATCTGGAAGGAAGGAAGGATATGTTTTATTTAACGGCGAACTCAACACATTTTATTTACGGTTATATGGCGTCGGACATATGGTTAAGGACCACACAGATATTGAGGGACGAAACCCGCTGTCGCCACTTCATGCGTTACTCTTTTTCGATTAACAGCAAGGGATATTTTATATGCACCATCCCATAGACAGGATAGCACATACCACGGCCTTTGGTGTACCAGTCAGTCGTGATGCATTGGCTGGAGCGAGAACCGTCGGGGATCGATCCCAAGCCGACTGCGCATCAAGCGAGCGCTTTTTTTTCTTCTTTTTTAATATTTTTTTTTTTATTTTTTATTTTTTTTCTTCTTTTTTTTCTTTTTTTCTTTTTTTCTTCTTATTTTTTAAAAATGAATTTGATAGGTTTACGGCAAGCTTGCCGTTTCATAGTTATGTATATTTTATCCATATTTTAATCATTATTTTATATTTTTAATGAAAAAAAGAAATTATGTAATTTAACAGGGCAGGTGTCTGGTCTGTGCCTTTGGTAGTGGCTTGGTTAATATTACCTCGTCTAGGTATTATAGATTAAAGTGTTCGCCGCGTGTTCTAAATGACATAATCGTGTTGTTTTAGAGAACAACTGAGGAGTCGCCTGTTTTTCCACGGATCGGCCGGGTTCACCTCTCTCCTTCTGGTAGGCTTGGTACCCAAAACAAATACTAAATTAACCATCGCTGGATTTTCTGCGCCACTCCCCTAGTGGCACCAGCGATCAAATTCTTATAACTTTTCAAATGACGCCGGTTTGGGAAGTTATAATAACTTCCTAAACAACTAGTAGGCTGCCAGGATTGGACTGAACTGCGGTTGGACACGGTGGGGGGTGGGGGTGATGGAATGCCGGGAGTTAGGGCATTCTTTGGGGCTATATGCGTAGGCGGTTTCGGCCTTAGGTTTTGTGTAGGGCCGGCCTTCCCTCCCTCCCGACACTCACCTGGTCACACCAAAGTTTAAAATATGACTGGCAGCCCCTTTCTTCTTAACATCCCATGGGCTTAATGAATATTGTTTATGTGACGGATCATGCTCTTATCTTTTCGCCTGTGGCGATGTTAATTGTTTTAGAGGGCCGTGTGCAGCTTGGTTACGTAATACCCCCGCGCGACGTGGTAGAGCTGCGTCCCAATATGCGCTTAGACCAGTTGTGGAGTTCATGTGGCCAGTAGTTACGTGATAACTCCGGTAGTGCGGTTTACGACCGGGGTAATTCTAGCGAACTGGCGACAGTAAGTCTGGTCATCTAAGAAAAAATACCGTCCCTGGGAGTTGTGGAAATATCACATGATAGGTGAGGTACCGCGTTGTGCCCCCAGGCGATATTCGCTGTCTCTGAGATGTTTGAATAAATAGATAGGATTTTAAATATATCGGGGAGAAACATTGGAAGGCTCCCGGGGAACGTTTGTCCGACTGGACTGGTAAATATATTTTTCTGCTCTGTTGTATAAACTTGATGTGATTGATGTGACTTTAAATATTTTAATACTGTATTATACCAATATTCTTTAGACAGTGTCTCCGGTAATCTGACGAAGTAAATTGTAGGCTTCACTGTTCTAATATATTTATAAGAGTATTTGGTAAAATAAAGCTTAGCCGGTCATCCTAGAGGACCTAGGTAAACTGTAGGTTATTGTCTTTATTGTGATATGTACCAGTATTAATTCTGTATTACAAGGTTACTGACTGAGTATTTAAGGGTTAATTAAAAATTAACCAGTTAGGAATAGAGTTGTAATTCCTTTATTAATTAAGTTCCCCTGGAAGCGTTTCTCAATTATCACACGTGTGTGTGTTGTACCACGGTGAAGAGATTAGACTATTGTGTAAACTAGACACCTAGTGATTAACTAATTAAGTGATTAGCTCTGGGTTGTTATTATATTGTTGTTGTTAATTAACTACTGCGGCAAGTACATTTGTCAGCGTAGTGTTAATACAGATTCCAAACTGTATTGTGTTTTGTTGTGTTTTCTAGTGAACTAAACGTGCTATAGATATATATATATATATATATATATATATATATATATATATATATCAATATATATATATATATATATATATATATATATATATATATATTGCACTTTTGGTCCTACGCTATTACTCAGGGTTTCACGCCCTTCGGCGATCTTCAGATAGCGTGAAACTCTGAGTAATAGCGTAGGACCAAAGTGCAATATATATAATATTTATTACATGCTCTACTCTCTTTTAAAGTTTTGAGCACCCTTTCAAGCCTTTAACGATAACCACCAGTATTCTATATATATAGATATATATATAGATATATATATTATATATATATATATTATATATATATATATATATATATATATATATATATATATGTATATATTATATATATATATATATATAAGATCTTATCTTTGATATACCTAGAGCCGAGCCAC